>NC_056700.1:16902446-17109946 GCF_018831695.1 Puntigrus tetrazona | reverse complement strand
TCAGTAGTGAACACTACTGTATCTGTTCATATGGGAAAGGCTCGTCCGAGGCTTTGCTTCGTTAGCAGAAATGCAGCGTCCACTGCACGGCGAGCTTTTATTATCTATCTGAACGGACGGCTGTCACATCATCATTTGTTGCGGCTGTAATTCCGAGGTATCCCTGCGAACAGCCGCGTGTACGCTGTGAGAGACAATACAACACATCCGAGCTCGCAAATGAATGAGTGGCATTACCCAGATTGCGTATCAGAGACCGGCGTGTAGTGTGCAGGCTGTGAAGAGCGCCGACGGTCCCTCAGGAGGATGCAACAGCCTGAGAGGAGATGATGCTGCACGCGCGGAAAGGGTCAGGAAACGAACCCACACCTTTACAGACGTTAAAGGAGAGCAGAGCGTCAGCCTATGAGCGTGCGTCATGCTTCACATGACCACCGTCCTCAGAATATAGAAAGAAAAGTGACGGCGTCGGTACTTTTTCTTTTACAAACGTGCTTGTGAGTTTATAATGGTAAGGGAATTAGGAAGCTTTAATGAAGCCGTAATTTAAAAGGATCGACTGATTACATAAAAGTAAAACAGACTCCAAAACATTTGGTTTGTAGCAACTTAAGAACATAATAACTTTTTTTAAATTATTGTTATTACATTTTCATGTATTTTTTTTTACTGACAGCCGACTTTTGAAAATGAATACACATAATTCGTTCTTCGTGGTACATATTTGAATTTATCGATTTTTTTTTAATTGTTATTATTTTTTTCATTTTTCTTCTTTTCTTATCTAGGGATATATTTGTTGATTCTATCTGTAAATGTTTTTATATATATATATATATATATATATATATATATATATATATATATATATATATATATATATATATATATATCAATGAATGTCAAACCAGTAATATAAATCTATCTATCTACCTATCTTTTTCAGAATATATAATATTATTATTATTATTATTATTATTATTATTATTATTATATAATATATAATAGCATATTAAGCCTAATTAAGCACTTTACATTTTTCATGTATAAGTGTTGTTAAAAGAAACTGGATATGTAATATTCAACTAACTATGAATATTAAAAACACAAATATTTAAAAAAAAAAAATGTTTGAACTGTCCCTTTAAGTTTTTCTGAGTTTGTTTTTGGCAACAGGCAAAACTAATGAAAACACCCTCTGTGTACAAATGTTCCAGTATATGGTCAGATTAATGACGTTTGACGTAAATGAAGACACACGCACATATGCAAATCCTATCATAGACTCTTCCTCTCTTATATGCATGCATGCACATTCATATGTGCTAACACACACACATACACACAGCAAGGTGCCACATCATTGACAGATTTGATTATGAGGACTGGCAGGGATTTGCTGCATAAATTAGAAAGGGGATCTGTAACAAAGCTGAATGAGGGAGATTAAGAGCCTGCTCAACTCATCTGTGTCAATGCATGTAATGTAGGAAAAGTGTTTTAGTGCAAAGCTGGCATAATATTATTTGACATCTTTCTAATTACACACAACATGGCAATGCCATTCCCTCCTTCCTGACTGCCACTACACTATGTATTTAGACGTGAAGAAATTATTTCAGTAAAATGCCACCTTGATAAGCATGTCAAGGTCTTAAACAAAACATAAATGAAACATGTAGCAGTATATACAGTACAGATATTTGTTAAATTTATTTGTAGAAATGACTTTACATTTACAAATTACATGCTGACAAAATGTATTTAGTAATCTAATCTAGATCATTCATTTTAAGTAATGTTTTCTGGCTACTTTTAGATTACTTTTGACCCCGATTGTTTATAGGTTTAACTGGGGTTATAAAAAAGTAAAGAGAAATTAAATATATTCCATTATGAAATGCATTTAAAAACCAAAATCGATAAAATAATTTTATTTCAACGTTTGAAATTTTTAATTAGTTGACCATTAACTGTCATCAGAGACTGTGGTGGCTTCCGCCGTTGATATGAAGAATCACTCAGGTTTTGATTCCGGAAGGAATTGTAAACTTTAGGCGTGTTCAGGTTCAATACATTTCATACATATGGTTATTGATTACCTTTTTTGGCTGTATCTCCGGACTGCTTCCAAAAAGCAAACAGCATTCTCCAAATTCAAAATCATGAACTGCAAGTTAATTTACATGACATTTACATGAACGTAAACAATATGACACACAGTCTAATTTTAACAAGCAATCAAGAAAAAAGGTAACTGTAGTAATATCTAATCTAATTACAAGTACTGATTACGTCCTCCAAATTACATGTAATCATTTACTAGCCTAGCCAGCACTCATGATAATGTTCAGCTTTTTAAATTCATAACAGTAGAGTGCCATAAAATAAAAAAAAGCTATAATTACAACTGTGAATTTATCTTTTATTAAATGAATTAAATTAGGCTGTCTGAATCTAGCATTAGACGCCATTATCTCAGTATCGAAAAGGCCAGACCCAATTAACCTGTCTTACCGAAGCCCTTGTTTCATTCCCTGTGCAGTGCTGCCTGGGAGGCACATAATTCATGTCCTTCTTATATTTAACATGATCCGTAAGAGCAGCGAGACACACAGCTCCCTCGAATAAAGCTGAGAGAACTCCCTGTAGAGCAGGAGGAGGACTTTTCACATACATCTGCCTTATTTATTCATATTATCTAGCCGTTTTCTTTCTTACACCTCCTCCCACTTAAGCAGCCCGTCAATTAAGACACCCTGCAGGAGCGAGATGTAGTGACAGCGTAGTGACGAATCGTCTAACTACAAAAGGCAGGCAGCGCATGCCAAGGCAGTCTAAATATTTAGAACGTGATCCCTCTTGAAGTGTGCAGCTTTCAGCAGACTGATGAAACTCTAGCCAGTGTACCGCACCTCTACAGAGCGCTTCAGGACAGCAGGATCAGAACAATGAAAGGCGGGGTGGTGAGAAAAGAAGAGCTATTCTGGAGCACAAAGAGATCAACTCTCTTGCTGTGTGCTGCTATGCGCCTCCTGCCTGGACAAGGAGAACACAATGCCAACTCTATGTGGTGCCTGGTAAGTGTTGGCACTGTGACAATTCTCAACGTATTTTCAGCTCAATCTAAGGTCACCTTTGGAGAGCTGAGGGCATGCTTTTTAAAATGACATCACATTCAGTATAAATCACGTTCATATACTGTGCACACGATTATATTATCTTGCTATACTATCGTAACATTTTTGACAAAGTCAACATGAAACATCATTTGCAATACATTTTTTTTTGTAATAAGGAAAAAGAAGGATATTTAATATCGGAGTATTAGTGTAGCGATTTTATGTTTTCTACTAAATTGCTTTGGTACAGTCATGTCTACCCCCACTGCATTTTATATATGATGCGTTTTATAATATCTTGAAATGTTCTGTTAAAATAATCCTTTCCTACAGACTCTATAAATAAACAATCATTTGCAGTCCGGTGTGTCAGATTATGATTCAATTCAAATGCATGTTTTTGAACTAACGTTAAATAATATTCATTAATCAAAATAAAAGTCTTGAAAGAGTCTTTCTGATCCTGCCGTTAAAGCTGGGATGCTGATTTAAGATGCTCATGTGCTGATCCGACCAGCAAAGTACCAGCATAAAAGAACCAGCTTTAACCAGATCAAACCAGCATCCCAGCTTCAAAACATACCTAACCTGTATATGCAGGTTTTTTTAGGGTTTTGCAATTATCAGCAGCACTAGAATGGAGCGATGCAATTGGAAGAGTGAGGTTACGTTCTCAGTGACTTCAGCTGAAAATAAATGAAAAAAATAAAAATCTATTATCCAGCATAACATCCACCAATGAACCATGCACAAGAATACCATAAACGTGTATTAAATGGCGTACGTTTTGATTTAAAATGTTTAATTTTCAAACAATTAAATGGAGATTTATGAAAAAGATGAAGACATTCAGCCAATTGGTAGCTTCACGGTGCTTTTAATAAATATATATTTGCACATTCTGAATTTAAGCAGTGATATTAGCCATTGCTCAGTTTACAGGTTTAAGTTCTTTCAAATGCAGAATGATGCTATAGCAGTAAGAGAAGCATCATTTTGGTCTTGCATGCTCTAATGCCTACCTTTGAGCACCATTACACATCCTCATCAGGCATCATCAGCTGGCTACATAAAAAGCAGTCCAGCAATCTCTCTTACTGCATTTAATTCAAATATATTTCGTACTTTTTAGCACAGTGTCAGAACATTATAAATGTATTAGTACAAACTTAACACTGCAGACCTATCGATAAAATTCACACAATTCTGAGTAGTTTAAAGTCATGTTTATGATCTGTATCTGTCAGCAGGACCCCCAACCTGAGCCCAGTCAATGCCTGCCCACGCGCACACACACACACACACACACACACACACACACACACACACACACACACACACACACACACAACATTCACAGCAATGTCATTTCAATAGCAGGGCTCGTTATATGAACGCACACATGGCTGAAACTCATTTCTCAAGTATGAGAGCATTGGCTTCTGCTCATCCTTGCTCTACTATGACAGCGTAGACGAGAAGAAAGGATGGAAGATGGAGGTAGGGGGTGCGTGCCTGCGTGCCATCTGGCAGAGTGAAGTCCATGCTTTTGTTTATTTGAGAATCTTGTGGTAAGGGTAAAGATTGAGGGTGGAAGTGAAGGCCGGGATGTCTGTAATGATAGCGGCTGAGGCCAGTAAAGTGGAAGCAGGAAGGAAGGTGAGTTTGGAAACCTCCCCATACAACGACATCTTACTGCCTTCCTCCTCTTCGTCTCCAGCGGCCGGCTGTTCTGCACTACGAGGGTCGTTCTCTTCTACTCCATAACCAACAACCTGACAAAGAAGCCAATCATCATTAATTAAGCAATGCAAATATTAATCTCAAAACAGTGATGCGGCGGTTCACTTACATGTACACTTAGCTTCCTGTTGCCTTCACCCCGGTGTTCCATGAACCAGTTCACGAGTTCAGCCTTGGTCATGAGTTTCAGTGCATCAATCTGTTGTACAAGCATAAAAATATGACTGTGTCCAAATATATTCCCACAATTCATCATTAACACATTGCTGAACTGTCAGACTTTGCCCATGTGCAACAGGGCTTCTCACCTCTCGGCTGAGTCTGTCGAAGACGTATTGCTGCGTGACCACCTCTGTCCAGTTCCTGTCCACCTCCTCACCAAGATGGGTGTCTTCGCAACCCTTCAGCTTGACGAGAGCAGTCACCTGTGTCTTAAAAGCCTCATCACTCAAGCTGTTCATCTTTTCTCCAAAGCTCACCAGAAACTCCTCAATCTTTGTTTCTACCAGCTCAGTGCTAGAAGGCAGAAAATGAGCCCAGAAAAGAGAAAAGATTTTAAGATTCACTATTGTATTAACATATCAGGGTTCCCACACTTCCTGACCATTAAAATTATTTTGAAAGAATTCTCTTAAGCTCAACAAAACCATTTATTTGATAAAAAAAAAATACATTAACACATTTTCAAATCTAATTTTTTAGGTGAATTTTCATAAGCATTACTATTTAGTGTCAGATGATCAAATGATGCATTTCTTATTATAACTAATGGTAAAAATCTGTTTTAAATCTGAAAGTGCACCATGTATACAGTTTCTCACAACAAAGGTGTCGACTCTGAAACAATGAAACTAGTTTTTAAACATTAAACATTAGCATATTGCCCACCCACTTGGTCTGAATGAAAATGCAAATTCATTCTTTGCCACTAGGTGTCACTTTTGAAGTGTTAAAAGCTCACAAACACTGCTTTAAAAGTATAATTCACCCAAAAAGTGAAAACTTGATGTTTACCTGATTACGTCCAGGGCATCGAGTTGGACATTGTGGTGTAACAGAGGTAAAAAATTATAAATACTGTTGTTTCTTGCACAAACTGATTGTTTTGTGTTTTAGGACATCAGTGTATCGTCATGAGCCGTAGGGTTTAATTTGTATGTGTGTGCAAATATTTTTTACTCTCAAAGACTGTGTACCTATTGACTTGTATTATATGACTGACAGAGCGCAACGGTTTGAATTAAAAATCTTTCTTTGTGCTCTACAGAAGAAACAAAGTCACCTCCATCGTGGATGCCCGGGGTATAACCACATAAATAAAATTTTATGGTGACTATGCCTTTAAACAGAAATATATTTTTTTCCAATTAAATACATACTTTTGTACAAAATTTTTTTTTTTAATATATAGGCCTGGTGGAAAAACAATTGCCTTATATTTATTACAGTGGTAACCCTGATAAATATTAACACAAAATTTCATAAGACTTTTACAAAGCAATAAAATGTTCTGCATGTTGTAAGTACATGGATGCATTGTTAACTTTTAGTGTAGGCTGTATTTCACGTCAGAAATTATAAAGAGAGCCAATCAGTGTAAAGTAACACTGCAATTTAGTCGAGATAGAGGTGGAGATAAAAGGTTAATTATGATTCTGAAGTCAAGAGGCAGCAGCTGCAGCACATAAATCAGATAATTCTGATGCAGCAGTGAACTGCAACCAAAAAGCACAGTGAGAGCTCACTTGAACTTGGTGGCCTGAGTCTCCACTGTGACTGAGAATCCAAGAACACCTGATGTGTTTCTACAGGTTGGGTAGACATGATATCTGCGAAAACAGATGGAGTACAACTAATTAAAACCAGCAACTGGCGCAAGATAATGTCTTAAATGTTGTCTCTGTGCCACAAACTTACCCCAGCGTCTCTTTGGTTCGGAGAAAATCAAAGCATGGCTCCTCCATGTGCATCTACAACAGGGGACAAAATGATAAAACACATGCAGATAAAAACTGTTTATGTAATGCCGCCCATGTATAAACACGATTTATTCATAGCAGTATAACTGCACAGAAGTCTGATAACGGGTTTAGCTGATATAAGGCGCAGTGAGGTAAGAATTTGTAAATAATTAGCCAATGGCTTTTAAAACTGACTTTAAATGTTTTTTTTTTTTTAAAGCTTTAGTTGGTAAAAACATACCAACTTAAAAATAGACAATACCGGTTATAGACATTTGTAGTTTCAAAAGCTGGTATCAACAGTGATTCATAGGCAAAAAAATAAATTGTTGAACGTTTAGAACAGCACATTACACTTTACAATGAGAGCCAGCTCAACCTTTCAGAGCGTTTTAAAGTAACTGCTGAGAAAGACAAGAGAACTGGACACCATCCAAAGTCAGTCTTCAGTATAAAGCAAAGTGGATGAGTTGAGCTTATGGCCATGCAGATGTGTGTGCTCAGCGCCCTAGAGAGCAATAACTGAGAACTTCTTTTGAATCTGGCAGGAGGGACTGACTTTATTGCTTAAAAAACCCTGGGGCAGCTGTTCTTATACTTTTTATACATACATAAAGTTACAGTAATGTTTACTGTAAGCGATACGCTTCATTATGTAGTCAGCAACCAAAACTGAGTCATGCTCACCACTAGTAGCTCCATAAGAGTGTGCTCACGAAGGTTCTTAGGACCGGACTATCAGAAGAAATACCAAAAAAAAAAAATTAGCCACAATCACTGCTGTTTTAGGTAAATATGCATATATGCTTGAGGTAAACCAATGAACGAATTTTACCTGGTAATACACAGTGACCTCAGAGTTTGCATCACCTTTGTTGAGAGACTTCACTTTGCAGAGATGATGTTTCTGAGGAAGCTTTACCACTCTGAAGAGAACAGGGACCTCTACTGACAGCTTCTTGAATTGCAATTTCCTGAAAGTGGGAAAAGAATAAAAATGCTACGTGATTGTTTTTTTTTTTAATAGTGGATGTGTTACACAAAATATACAGATGAAAAAAAGTGCTTACTCTGTAACATACTGCAAAAATCCCATGGATTCCTACAGATAAAAAAAAAAGTTTCATAATAGAACAACTGCAGACAGACGTAATAAAATTAAAACTTTAAGTATTACATAATTGTATAATTGTCCCAAGTACACAGTATGCTCCTGGACGGTTGTTTTAACATGCAGAGGGTGTATAAAATGTGTGGAAACTCACAGTGCTATTGAAGTTTCCCTGCACTAGTCCTTCAGCGTACAGCTCTGACTTGAAGCTGCTCACAAACTCCATGAGCTCATCCACACTGAGCCCATCCAGCACAGCCTGGTACTTCTGAATGGTTGACCAGCGAGAGTGCTCTAGAATCAGAAGCCTCACGTCTCTGAGGAGACATATGGACAGATAGACAGAGAGCGAAGGTCATGCATTTTTCCTCATTGAAAAGATATATACAGAAATAGTTATATAGACACCGGTATATGGGACTGCGGGGGTTGTGGAGGGATCCATCATACTGTTCCATGCCAATTATATTATGCTTCATTTCGCCCACTTTATTCTAGCAAAGTTTTGACACTACACCGCTGAAGAAGCTGCATCAATGTGCCATACGCTTCCGATCATAAGATTGAGGTCTGAAAGTTCTTTTTTTTTTTTTTTTTTTTTTTTTTTAAATTTAATTACACTTTTATTCAGCATGGATAAAGGAAAAAGTTTAAATATTCACCATTATGACATAAAACTTTTCGCAGCAGCTGTTTCTTAAGCATCAAATCAGCATGAGGATCATGTGACACTGAAAAGTTCAACTCAACTTCAATTATTTAACAGTTCTTTCTAAGTTTAACAGTTCTAAATTATACTAATATTTCACAATGTTATAGCATTTCTTTTTTTGAGATGCAGCTTCGGCGAGCAAAAAAAAAAAAATCCCAAAATTTAAAAAACTACTTAAAAAATTACAAATATTTTACTGACCTCAAACTTTTGACTATTTTACACAGATGTTTTAAAAAAATGAAAATTCTGTCATCATTTACTCATTCTCGAGTATTTCCAAATCTGTATGAATTCCTTTGTAGTTTGTAACCAGGCAGTTTTAGGATAACATTGACTTCAATAGTATTTTTTTCCTACCATGGAAGTCAATGGTGAGGGTGAGTGAATGATGACAGAACTGTTTCTTTAAGGTGACACGTGTAACCACAATTGTAAGAAACATATCACATGCCTGAATGTTGCACACAATAGATAAGCAGTGTTAAAACCTAAAAAAAATTGACTTGAATTAGTCCATCTGATCTGTATTTTCTAAATGAAAGACAGGTTTTTGAAGCCCCTATGGGCGGGGTTACAGGTATTTATAAAGTGTTAGTGCAGTAAAGGCAAATGTCAAGAAAACACACTTTCCAAGCTTCTCAGGTTTGATGAGGATGTTAAAGTAGGTTTTCTTTAGCTGCTCTGCAAACATGCTGAAGACATCAGGAGCGGCGGAGAAATCAGCAAGATAATCCACAATCAGGTTGAACAGCAACTAGAAAAAAATATATATTAATAAATAAAAAAGTTCAATTAAAAAAAAATATATTATATAATCTGATTTGTGCCTGTTAATTACCGGTAGTTTGTGGTTGAAGCCTTTAACTTTGATGACAAGACCATGCTCTCCTGCAACCAATTTATATTCTAGCTGGGCCACATCAGCCTCGTAGGCCGGCTCCGCCAAGTTATGCACCAGGATATTCACAAACAGGTCAAAAAGCACCAGGCTAAGTGGAGGTGAGAAGACAGAACAAAAAGAGAAGGTTAGATGGAAAGGTAAATGGAAGACAAAAATAGAAACTAGAGATAGTGATTCCTAATGGCTATATGGGGTTTCCATGGCTACAGCATTTACAAGATCTGCTTGAATGACTGTATGTTTTCATATGATCTTCAGCTTACTTTTTTGGAGACTTCTGAACCACAGGTGATATGAGGTGGAACCGCACGTACCCTGCAGGAAGAGAAGGGAAACATAAGTGTGAGCTGGGTAATTGAGCACAGAAGTTCAGTACTTCCCACTCAATCTATTTTGCTACCGGACATCGGAGACATGATATATTGAGTGTACAAATACAACGACACCTTTGGGGATCTTGAACTTGTTGTCCTTCTTATACCACAAACACCCTCTGTCATTGTTCATTATTCTGACAGGGTACTCTGTGTCTGGACAGTCAGAGGTTTTGAGGGCAAAATCGGTGGCTGGAGGTGAAAAGAGACACATGAACAATTGTGAACGGTCTCGAAACAGGCTAGAGATACAGTACATAGCAACAACATTAAAAGACGTCAACTGAAGACACCCACCGATGAATTTATTTTCAGCAGGCAGGTGAAGGCTTGGGTTTAAATCGAAATCTCCTGCCCAAAGCTCTCTCCAGTGCTGCTGTATGTCTGTAAAGAAAAAAAACATGGTTCAAACAAGTACCTGTGTCTCCAGAATTGCAAAATATAGAAGAGCAATGCTAGTTTAAACCTAAGAAAACAAAGCACAATTTAAATTAAAATGAAGTTAGAAAAAATATATATATTTATAAAATATATGACAATTTTTGAGACCCCCTTCTTGAATCAGGCATGTATTTTTTTACTGTACAAACCTACTTAAGATTTATTTCTATCAAATCACCCTCAATCGATTACTATATTAATAGTCAAAACCAAAATACATCCACACAACCAAAGTACTTTTTAATTTTGGCATCAGAATTGAGAAAGTTCTCCATTTCAAACTGGCATCACCACTGCTTGTTTCGAGTTTATGAGTTTAATAAATATAGAATTCTTTGATTGAAACCATTGAGAATAGCAACCTAATTTTAACAATTCAATGCTGGCTTCTGATTTTCACTTCCAAAATAATCTAACATAAACACAGATTCTAAAGACACCAATTTTTAACTTCTGATCTTGAATACTGTATGTTTTAAACTGAAAATAGGGAGTTACAACACACACCCTCTACACTGTACTGGGTCCCAAACCACTTTTCCCTGAGTGGGCACTGGCCTTCATGCTCTGGAGACAAAAGAAGCAAGTTGGCCTTCTCTGGTGTGAGGAGGTTTAGCGCAGCAGAGATCACCTAAGAAAAAAATTGAGTGATTTCAAACAAACGTGTACCCATATTTTTAAAAACCTTTGATAAATCAAAATCAGAACTGCATGTGAGGTCGACTACCTCTGGCTTGAACTCAAACATTAACTGGTCTCCTGTTAAGAAGTCCTCTTTTGGGAACAGCTGCATGTTTTCACAGATGTCCTCCACATATTCAATAGGATCAGTCTGTAAAAGCATTACTGTGAGTTCAGTGTCTATGTACAAATACTCATATTCATTTGTTTTATTACTACAAACCAGAAATACAAAAACACTCCACTGTTGGTGAGAAACAACTAAATGACAAATAACCTTACCTGCTCCTGATAGTGAAATTCATTGGCCTCAATCTTTTGAATTTCTTCATATATTCTGCCAAAGAGAAAACAAACTATTTGTGATATTTAAGCTACATTATTCAATGTAGTGTTTGTAAAAGTTCTGCAATGATCCTTCTCAAAATCAACACTTCACGTGTAGGGCCTACCTCTGCTGGGGCCCAAGGGTCTGAAGCATTTTCAAGTACTGGAAGACCAGATGAGCAACCTGAATGAAGAAAACCATCCAAATTACCATAGATGCATTAATTCTAAGTTGGGCTAAACTTTATAGCATTCATGTCTGTTATAATTTAGGATGGAAAAGGGGTGTGTTTGTGCCTCGGAGGCTTTGTAATCCTATTTTACACACATTTAGCAAGCTGTAAGATTCTCAGCTTTCCCCATATTTCTATAATGACATTAAGTGTGAAAACAATATTATATCTTAAGGATGCGCATAACTGTAGTGTATAATTTTGACATGCAATAGTAGCGTAGGATCACAGAAACGTAAAACAAATGCAGTGTCTAAAGCGGTGACCCTTGCAGACCTCATGGAAGTTCTGGAAGCCCTCATCAGTCAGAGTGATGGAGATACTAAATATTGAATATGTGGTGTTCTGATCAAAACCAGTTTCACTGTTTCCTCCGAACAAAGCCAGGGCCCAGCACCTAGACAGAGAGAAAGAGATTCAATTTCACAGTTTCTGGGGATAGTGCAAGATGTATGCTGCATGTACAAAATTAGTTACAATGAAAGTAGAACCACTTTGTCCTTTATTAAAAACCAAATCATGAGAGAAAGGACTCACTTCCTCCGAAGCATAGACAGGATACTTCCAGTTCCCTCATGGCCAATCAGCCAAGCAATGTAATGTAGAGGCTTTACCCTGAGGATCATCATAAAATGCTTTGGATAAGCATCATATTATATAAAGAAATAATATTGGCAATAAAATAAAGACCAACAAAATCAGTATGTAAAGTCCCAGTGAAATGGCTGTCTGTGACATTTACTACTGAAAAAGGAAGTTGGGATGAGACCTATCAAAGATGTGGATATATGTCTTTTTCACTGCACTTTTAAAAAGATGTTTTTCGAATGCATGTCTAAAAATGATTGTGGATCATTTTTTTATATATATAAAAATGCCACATAGTGCAATCACGACTGGCTTACCTATAGTGCTTCTCTTGAGGGGGTAGAGCCCATGTGATGGTAAGGGCATGTACTTTTCTAACAGGCACCACTGCAAAACACAACACACATATTCATATTAATAGTGAGTTCTGTTAAAGAAGTTTTGTTAAACCTCATTTGAGCATTAAGTTCCACAGCATACCTCTGTAAAGTTTGTTGAAAGCAGGTGTTTCAAAGGGGCTCAACTGGTCTGAAAAATCGGGTTTCAGCTGTCCACTAAAATGGCATAGAGAAACTTTTTAAACACATCTATATTATTACATTTTGAAGATAATCAAATAAGGCTTTGGCTGAGCTTACTTGTTGGGCACCTGACTGAAGATTTCTCTAACCCATTCCTCAAGGGTGTCAAGACTCTCTGTGAAGATAAGTGTTTTGGGATACTATGATATAATGGATTAGATTTCACATACAAGTTAAGTCCTGCATACTGTACCTACCTTTAGACTGCACAGCTAAGGTCATGTAATGGGCAGAGTAGTATCTCTTCCAAAACTCACGGAGTCGCTTGTAAACATTGATATTATTTTCCTTAGGCTCAGTCTTCAGGGTCTGTGCATTTCCTTAAATACAATCACAAGACCATAAAAATCTACTACAGAATAAACCCAGGAGGTACCCAAAGGCAGCTTTTAACATGTTTGACCTACCCCAGCAGAACTTGCTCATGGGATGGTTGGGCTTTGCTAGGCTGCCAAAGAGCATTTCCTTACGGTGAGAGTCTGAAGGCTTAGCAAGCTGATATTCTGTAGCAAACAAAAAAAACATCAGGCTGTTAAACTGCACAGCTGAGCTATCAACAACATTTTTAATCTATAATATAAATGCTTTACTCACCACTATCCACAGCCTCAACTTCTCTGTCAATGGCGTCTTCAATCATAAGAGGACAGATGAAAAACTGAGCCCATCTGAGATGACGTACAAAAACACAATCGCTTTACTTTTAAGGTTATATACAACCAAATGTTAAAACTTATAAATAGTATTTGCTTTCATTTCAATGCTTTTGGTTAGACTGTGACTCAAGGAAAAAAAAAAAAAAAAAAAGTCAAAGAGGGCATCAGGATAAGAAGTAATGTGATAAGATCACATCTTTTAGAGCTGCTTAACCTGTCAAGGGCTTCTTTGAAGCGTTTTCTCTGGACATCAAATTGGAAAATGGTTCTTTCACAATCAGTGGAAGCATTATCACTGCCGCCATGCTTTTTAAGGAATGCATCAAAGCCATTTTCAGAAGGGTACTTTTCACTGCCCATGAACACCACTGGGAGGTAGAGAGATATACTTGAGTTAAACCGAGAATAAAACGTTACTGAATACAGTAATGGCAAAAAAACTGTATGTGTGACTTACTGTGCTCCAGGAAGTGTGCAAGGCCAGGTAGGTCATTAGGGTCACTGAAACTCCCTACACCAATACAAAGGGCTGCTGCAGACTAGTTTAAGAAAAAAAAAATTAGACTGCACTGAAAAACAAATACTGAAACACACTATAGCTGATATTTTTATAGCACTTTATTTTACATTCATGTTACTCATATACATACTATGTACTTATATCAATTACAATTACTAGGTAATAACTAGGTACTAACCCTGGACCTACTCCTAAGCCTAATCATGCCCCATGTAGTTACCTTATCTTACCAGTACTGTCTTAGGTAGTTACACTATTAAGTACACGTTCATATACTGTAATTAAAAAACAATGGTGCAAACAGTATTTTAATATAATGGACATTTTAATGCCATATAATTGTTCCTAACTGATAAAATAGTTTTGAATTACTTTGCTTTGTCTCTATGGATAAAGAGCTGAAGTTAATTTTAAGAAAGGAGCTGTGTTTAAGTGGACTAAATCATTAGAGTCAATTTACAGGTATATCAACTTATTACGGTTTGAGGTTAAAAAAATGCTGTAATATATAGGTTCAACACAGAATAAAGAAAAAAAGCAGAGTTTGGATCCCTAGACAACAAAACACAAACCTGTTTTTCAGATCCTTTTTTCTTCTTCCTGTCGTTGTCCTCATCAAGCTCCTCAAAGTCGCTATCTTGACTGTCCCCTTCTTCTTCAGATTCCTCATCTGTTCCTTCCCCCGAGTCTCCCTCCTCTTCCTCTCCCCCTCCCCCTGCCTCCTCTTCTTCCTCCTCCTCCTCTGAATCTTCATCATCCTCATCTTCAGCTTTCCCATCTAAACCACTCAGATCAGAGATCAGGAGAGCCCTCAGTCCGTTACTCAGTTCAATGTATCTGGATAAAAAACAGAAAGAAATCTGTTAGCTGGGTTTAGTCATCAGCACTTACATGCAGTGTTGTGTTACACACTCAAGAGATGCAACCAGAGCTTGTGTTTTACTTGTGCGATCTCATATTTCTGTTAACTCCCTGGCCTTAAGTGCCAACATACTGTATCGTTCGTAATGTAAAATGATATTTTAAAAGGTTTCATTTGTTACTTTAAGAATAAGACAAATGTCGGCCAATAGAACCTAGTACACGTGGATTAGTATACCTGTATTGTTTGGGGTCACTGGGAGATTTAATAATTTGAGGGTCTCCTTGGTTGGCCTCTCCACCACTGTCCCCTGGAGGTGCGTTGGGGTCTCTGAGTGCTTCTCCCCGGTCTGGACCAGCAGACTGAGCAGCACTGCTAGCTGCAGCACTTTTGAACTTGTTTGTCTGGGGCATCTTGAGCAACGATGCTACTTTAGCACTGGAGTTGAGATGAACGGGGCGGTTTATGACCCTGCTACACAACAGGGGAAACGCACGCGCAGCCTTGAGCAGAGCAATACTGATTTTATCAGTCTAAAAAAAACGACACTCGAATTAGAAAGAGGGTGGCATTAAAAAAAAATACATTATGTAATCTATCTTGAATGACGGAATGAGTCTCGTCTGGATTCTGGGAACGTTATATTTTAACTTCAGAAACACATTTTGACGATGTAACTTATATTTGTATCATCACCACTGTGCTACAATGAAGCTAATCTGCTACATAGTGACACAATTTAATATAAACCAAAAACGCCTGGATCGCTTGCTAAAGATAACAAACTGGATGAGATGATTTGTCTAAAACATGATATGCCAACGATCGATCAGTCCCTCGCATTATTTCACAAAGTTAGCTAAGTTTCATCTCATTCTCATACCTGCAATCCTGGTGATGGGTCAGCCGAACTTTACAGCGCTCTGCCTGTCACTGGTAGGTTGAGTCTATGCAACAAGAAGAGTTGTGATTCGTCAAAGCTAATAGGCGTACTAAAACGCGACTCCCCGATTGGCCAAAATCCATGCTAAAGTATATACATGATGTTATTTTATCTGTCTCAGCATTTCACAAGTTTATGTTGTGGACCGTTAACTAAATTAGCGGCAGATTTGTGCAATGACATCATAGCTGTATTACCGGTCTATATTACATCGACAGTGATTTTGAACTTGATCCAGGGTAAATTATCCTGAAGAAAATGATGTTCAGAACTGGTAAGACATTTACAAAGTATGTAAATGAAGATGCTTTCATGTCAGTTTAAATATGGAAACTTAAATAAACTTCCGTTATTAATATACACACGTTTTAAACTTATATTTTGACTGGAAAAGGTTTATGGACATGTTATACACCAACCACCCAAACACATTTATGACTTCATATGATCTTTAGAAGAGCTGTAATGATAAAGTGTCTAATATTGTCTTAAGATACTACCATATGCCATACCAAAATATCTGGCAAACCATTATTAACCCTATGAAGTTTGGCATGTAATATAAAACCAGATTTGTTTATTACTATTTTATTTATTTATTTTTTTTTTATTTAACCTTTAGAGAGAATATTCATTGCATCAATCAAACTTTTTTTTTTTTAAAGTCATATTTGATACACCAGACTTTTATGGCTCATACAGTATGATATAGTGAGAACGTGGAGCTCACACTAAATATTAAATTTCCAAGATGTTGTTTTTTATATGGCCAAAAAGACATTCTCATGAGTTCTTTAATGTAACTTAAAATTATATATATGACAATAAACAGGCTGCTTCCATAAAGAATGTTAAGCAGCTAATTTCAGGAAATGTGATTAAATACCTCAGATACATGCACATTTCAGATTAAGAGGCTATTAATTTTAATTGGCTTCGTTATATCTTAGATTGCTGACCAGCCTATACTCAACATTCAGTAAACTGATATGCACAGGCACAGCTTAAGTATTCTTTTGAACCTTTATTCATTTCCATTTAATTACCTACAGATATCCTGTGAAAGGAGACTGATAAATGCTGCATCCATGGCAACCAGATGTGGAACAGTATTCTGGTATGCTGAACTGTCATTATAAGACTATCAAGAGTTAACTCGGTGTTTTCAGCCGCATATCATTGCTGCTGCTTTGGATGAGACCATGCTTGAGTCCTTTGTGATGTCTATAATGAGTTGTGCTGTGGATGAAAGAAATGGATGGTTTTCTCGCAAGGTTCTTATTTGCCGATGTTTAAAATAGGTAATCTGTGCTTAGTAATTTAATTCTGGCTAATTGTTTCTATATTTTACAATTGGAAGGCTCTCAAGTGGAGATAATCATAATCATTGGATTCCCTGTATAATCCTGTGTGGGTATTACATGCCCGTGAACACGTTTGCATTGTTTAGCAGGGGATGACTGAGACTCAGTCAGTAGGGGGAGCTCTCGTCATGGCATATTTTCTGCTTCATTTGCTGTGGCTGCTTTGATGTAATCTTTTAGCATCTCAAGTATGATGCTTCGCATGATAAGAGGTGATTTCCCTTGGAGCGCTACTCCAGTTTTGCGAAATGCTGTGTCACAACATTTTGAGTTTAGGTCTGGTGCGTTTCACTTTTTAACAAGATGCTTTTGACAAGGAAATGCTAGGCCAAAAAAGCACTCGAACAGGCAAACAAATGAGACTGAAAAAGCCCTTGCGCAAACATTTATTTAAAAGTATGCCTATGAAAAATTTAATAATTCCAAGCGAAACAACTTCAAATTCAAAATTATTAATATAACACCGAATTACAAATGTGCAATATTTGGAAAGAATGCAGATAAAGTAGATTATTAAAATATGTTATATAGAATAAGAGTGTTATTCTATATTCGAAGTGAATCTTGCTTTTTAATGGATGAACATGCATATAATATATGTAAGCTATTGTGTCCCACTTTATCTGCAATCACCCTATTGAATGGTTTTATGAAAACATGATTTAACATAAGATTCAGTAATGCCATTCAAAGGCAGATATTTCCTACTATTTGCGGTTGTCCATGGCAACACTGTATATCCGGTAACTCAAACAGTGCTATTTTTTTTTTTTAGAGCACATTAGTATTAAAGCGTTAATATTACAGTGACATTGCTGCAGTGCTTGTCTTGTTGCTAAGCTGATTATATTGTAAATTTTAGTATGCAATAAAAAATATCATTCATATATACAATTATCTGTTTATATTATATTTAAAAAAACCCACACTAAAAACACAAATGCGTAATTTGAGCATGTGTGTGATGGTGCCTGTCTGTGTGGACTGCTGCATGTATTAAAAGGGCTTTTAAAATAGCACCCTTCATCCACTACGCTTAATCCATCAGGAGTTTACATGGGGACTCCAAAGGACAGGTTCCCATGGCAACTGATTTATATCCTAATTAAAATGGGAGGGTAGTTTAATTAGCTTAACACTGGTTATTGCTCAAGGCCGGCCATCCTTGGTGGAAGTCTGTGCGTGTGAGGAGAGAGGTCATTGCTCCGTGGTATTCACGAGGTGCGCCTAACTAAATAGTAACAGCACCTGTGGATCTAGATACCCTCCCCCTCTCCGGCACCTCTGTGGCAGCGACGTCCTTCATCTTGTGGGTAATTAATGACCAGCTTCAGGCTAAATGAGCTTCAAATGGCCTGACCACCAGATTACATCTCGTGATTTTTTTTTTCTGCAAAAATTGTACCTCTAATTGCGTCTCTTCAATTGTTGCAAATTGAGACAGTTGCTTTTGTTGGTTTCATGTGAGGGGGGATTTATAATTGAACGAGAGTGCTTGAAGTGATTTGTTAATTAGTCAAAGGTGGTGAAAATCATGTAAATCCTTAATATAATCATTCTTCAAACAAAGCTAATCTTTTGTAATAATATTAATTACAGACAATTACTTGCTTAAATTGATCAGTGTGTGAAAAGCACGGCACGGCTATTGTGTTATTATGGAAGGGAAATTGAATTGTTTCTTTGAAGGTGTTTGAAATATGCTTTAGGTCAGAATCTGGCATTAGTTTTCAGAGACGGCCGGGTTTCTGGACCCCATTACTATCTTGTCAATCACGGTGCTTTCTTCCTCCTCTCTATGTGATGGCTGCAGAAAAATGGATGTCCAGCACTGCATATAGCGGATAAAGTCATATAAAGCCTCATAATTTCAACCCCAGAATGCCTAATGACTTGTTTGTTTGTATTTTTCCAGCTTTTCTTCTCTTCAAAGGGCTCTGGTAAATACTCTCGCAGCGATTTGATGGAGAAACACTGCTTTAATCACCTTTAACAGGCTTTAGAAGAGAAGGGAAGCTGCTGTCGCTAGCTAATTCACTGGAACATGTTCAGATCTGTAGCGCTGATCTGTGTGACGGCATTAAAGATTTTTTTTTTAAGGATCTTCAGGAAAATGCTTTAATGCTCAAAGGCACAGAGAGCTGCTGAGACAGAGTATTAACTAGCTTTAGCTCAGATTCTCCGTTACCTGTGGGAAATTCACAATAAAGGGAAAGTAAAGTCGATATGCTTGTGTGTTCAGAATATTACTTGGATATATGTGAGGAATTTAGTAGTTAATGCTTAAAATGAAGCATACAGCGTGGTGTGTTCCACAGTAAGCCAAAATGATCTGATGAGAAATCGCATTTATTTCTCTATGCGTATCACTGTCAAATGACAAACTCATTATAAAGTAATTAACTGGTGATTTATAAGATAATTAATCAGCCATATGAGAAATCAGCAAAAATGGGCATCAAGTCAACATTGTTCATTCTCAGTTCCAAAATAAGCAACATGCCCATGTATGAAGCACCACATTGTTGTGCAATAGCAGATGGCACTATGTTTCCATGGTAACCAAAATAAGGTTTTATAAATTGTTAGGGCCCTAATACCGTGAAGGATGATGAATAAGTAACCCAAGTATCCTCATCGTTCTGGGACCGGTTACTGTGTTATTTAATAACACGATAATGTTGTGACACAACAAAGTAAATACCCCGCGTTACGCATTACCGGTGCAAACAATCTCAACTATACTTTCTTTCGTAAATCAACGCAAATCCAACAAACGTGTCTAAGGAGAGCGAGCGTAACGCATTTAAAGCGCGTTTAAAAAAATCCCCGCTGAACCTGAAACGGTGTGCTGAGCGCCGGCTGCTGCGTTCATATTATTCTCATCATCTTCACATATTTGGAGCGTTTCATAGCAGGGCTGCGAGCAGGCGGGCGGGCGCGCTCGGTGCAATATATTTTACTTGGAAACCGAAGTCCGAGGCAGCGCCATCCTGTGATTTATTTCCATGCCAACTTGCATACTTAAATCGGGTTAGTTTTTCCTCACTGTTTCTAACCGAACTGTACTGAGGTCTCGCTCATCATCATCAGCCCTCACAGCGGTGCTGAACTGCAGCCTTCGCTGTCTTCACTGTTGAGCGCTCGTCAGGGGAGCGGACCTGCATCCTAAAGCAAACCTTTCTGAGACATTGCAGTCCTGTCACGTCTTCGGCTCTCCTATTTGCCTCCACCACGAGAGCGGAGAGGAGAAGAAGAAGAAGAAGAAGCGGCTCAACGGTGGTGACATGGCAAGAAGCAGCATCATTTAAAGTGGTCCATCTTCTGCTCTTTTAATTCCACTGCAGCAACCTGAGTGAGTAGCGCACATTTCTGCTCAGTTATTGCCTCTGATATGGATCCGGACGCGGGTGGTGGTAAAGGCAGACAAAGGGGAATGCTAATAGAATGCATTTTAGCGCATTGGATTATCATTATGTGTTAATTATGTCTCTGACAGCGTAATATAATGGCGTGAATCGCTCTTGGTTAGCTAATGAACATTGTGTTCAGCTTCCATAAGTTCAGCTTTTTCATGCAGTGCTTGAATGGTTTCCTTATATGTCTGTATTGCATACTCAGTTCAAAGCTGTATCTTTGGGTCTGTTCTGGCGTGAGAGCAATGGCTGGATTTCAGTTTAACTTTCTCTTAAACATTTATTTGTCTCGTCTTGTTGTAAAATATGAGTATTATATTTTTAATCATACTTCACCTCAAAGTATTGCATCTGCAAAGTAATGATTTCTGTTATCCTGAAGATTTTGCTGGCAATAAAATGCTTTTATTGCTTTAGTGGCGGCCTGAGGTAGCTACATTATTTCAATGACCTGTATGCACATATACTCCTTCAGCAATCAATAGAACCTAGGTCTTATTAACATCACATTCCTAAGTGCCCTGCTGTGCACATTAGCTAATAGGTGCTCCTGAAGGAGGGGAGAAAGAAATATTTTCCATGGAGGTCAAATTGATATTCCAGAGTCATTAGCTGATTTAGAAACTAAAGCGAAACCTCTAGAGAAGCATGATGCCTTTAAATGGATTAGGTCATATTTTGCCTCTTCTCAATATCACTGTAACAAATGCAGCAGGGATACTTTAAGGGTCAATATTAAGCTCTAGTGCATTTGCTGACAATGGTTATTAAAGCCTTATTCTATATTTTAAGTATATTGTTTGCAGAAAAAAAACTGCAGTCAAAGCAGCCAGGCTGCATTCTGCTCTGTCATACTGTATAGATGATAACCTCCCTTATTCTACAGTCATATCACGACTAACTTGTCAAAAGTCAACATCATTTGTATTGAGCAGTGTTCATCATCCTCTCTGTATTCACGCCACTAAAACTGTTGTATTTTTTTCAGTGCAGTGAAGGAGCTCTTGAGGCTATGCACTTGCCTGCTTTTGGTGAAAGCATGTTGTGGGTTACACTGCTAAGCACAATTGCACTTGGATGGACGACTCCTATCCCTCTACTTGACGATTCAGAAGAAATAGACGAGCCTTGCTTTGAGCCCTGCTACTGTGAAGTGAAGGAAGGCTTGTTTCATGTTCATTGTGACAGCAAAGGATTTACAAATATTAGCCAAGTCTCACAGTCATGGCTTAGACCATTCAAGCTCTACCTGCAGAAAAACTCGTTACGGAAGCTCTACTTTAACAGCTTTCTGCACTTGAACAATGCAGTGGCCATTAATCTGGGCAATAATGCCCTGCAGGATATCCATGTTGGGGCTTTCAATGGTTTGAGCTCCCTGAAGAGGTTGTACCTTCACGAAAACAAACTGGAAGTGTTCCGGAATGACACATTTCTCGGACTGGAGAGTTTAGAATACCTTCAGGCCGACTATAATGTTATCAAGAGAATAGACAGTGGGGCGTTTCGAAATCTCCACAAACTCAGAGTGCTCATCCTTAATGACAATTTAATACCCATGCTGCCGGCGTTTCTTTTCAGATCTGTCTCTCTCACGCACCTTGACTTGAGAGGCAACCGACTAAAGACGTTGGCTTATAAAGGGATTTTGGAATATATCGGCCGCAGTCTCATGGAGATTCAGTTGGAGGAGAACCCCTGGAACTGTGTCTGTGATATCGTTCAGCTCCAAGCCTGGTTGGAGCGGATTCCGTACACTGCAGTCGTTGGTGAGATCACATGCGAGTATCCTTTCCACCTCCACGGAAAGGACCTCAGAGAGATCAAACGCAGTGAGCTTTGTCCCTTATTAAATGAAGCAGAAATTGAGTCAATTCTAGGTATTCTCCATTTACCATTCTACACGGGTAGGGCGAGGCCGACAAAGCCGTCGTCTATAGTCTCCCCCAATCAAAACACAGTTTCTTCCGTGGAACAAAGAGAAAGACCCCCAAAGCCAACAAAAAGACCAAGGCCCTCAAAGACGCCACCAACACCACGCAGTGTGTTCCCTAATCAGCCACCTGTAGCCGGATACCAGACAAGGCCACCTATACCGATCATTTGCCCCATTGGATGTACCTGTAACTTGCATATTAATGACCTTGGCTTGACAGTCAATTGTAAGGAAAATGGGTTTCGGAACATTTCCGAGTTAATGCCTCGACCCTTGAACGCTAAGAAGCTTTACTTGAGTGGAAATCTCATTCAGAGAATTTACAAGTCTGATTTTTGGAATTTTTCCAGCCTTGATTTACTACACTTAGGAAACAATCAGATATTTTATGTGCAAGAGGGGGCTTTCGTTAATCTCCCTAATTTGAGAAGCCTTTACCTTAATGGTAATAACATCGTGAAGTTAACTCTTGACATGTTCCATGGCTTGCACAGCCTTGAGTATTTGTATTTTGAGTACAATGAGATACGAGAAATCCAGCCGGCAGCCTTCAGTTTAATGCCCTCACTGCAGCTAGTCTTTCTCAACAACAACCTCCTGCGAACGTTGCCCGTGGGAGCGTTCGCAGGCACCTCGCTGACACGCCTGAACCTGCGGAACAACTACTTTCATTGCCTCCCAGTCAGCGGCGTTCTGGAACACCTGCATGCTGTCGTCCAGATCGACCTGAATCAGAACCCCTGGGACTGCTCCTGCGACATCATCCCTCTCAAAGAGTGGCTGGACACGCTGAGCTTAGTGGTCATAGTCGGTGAAGTGGTGTGTAAGACCCCCGAGCCGGTCTCAGGAAAAGATTTACGCTCTCTGAATTCTGAAGTGATTTGCCCTGAGCTCCGACAGTCCTCACTGTCTCCTGCTGAATCAGATAGTGGGCTTATCACCACGTATCCCGAGGTGGGGCTGCACCCGCCAAAAGGTGCCATACCCCTCTCCGTTCTCATTCTCAGCCTGCTAGTTCTGTTCGTGTCTGCCTTCTTTGCTGCCGCGGCTCTTTGCGCGTATGCTCTGAAAAAGCGTGAAAAGCTACCCTTTAGGAAGCAAGGGGAAGTGGGCCTGGCAGGCATTCAGATGGAATGTGGAATATTCACAGAGCAGCCACCCACATTACCGGAGACTCCTCCTTCCAATCACGTGTACGATAGCATCGGTGCTCCCTCCTCGCACATGTGCAGCAACCCCGTTTACAAAAGCGGACAGGAGGAGTCAGGGCAGAAGCATCCATTCTCAGACACAAAAGAGAGCGGATCGCACTACAGAACGCTGGTGGAGAAGGAAAAGGAGTGGACCATGGCAATCTCCAGCTCGCCCATTAACACTATTGTCACCGTCGGCGCGCCATGCAGTGACATTGCCAGCTTCCACGAAAATGGAATACTCTGCCCAACTGTCATTGATAGCCAAGGTCCCACGCCCAAGGTGGGATTAGTGGACAGTCTTTTTGGCACAGCTTCCCAGTTTAGCAACCTGCCTGACAGACACACGCACCCTCCCTCAGAGTATCCACATGCCAAACAGGATGCCAGACAAAAGCAAATGATCACAACCACCACAGGGACAAGGACAGGATGTCCTAATCAAACCCAAAGTGATTACCCTGAGCTGAGGGCTAGACTCAAAACAAAGATGGATTACATTGATATGCTGGAGAGGTCATATCAATTCTAAGACATGTCAGATTTATAAGACTGCACATCCAAAATGAAAATGGTAAGATGGAAAAAGAATTCACGATGGTATGGTTTTCCCTCAAGTTGCTCTGGAGGAAATCCCTTGTTCAGATTTTTTAAAGTGCCTTCATAAGAGCAGCCAGCAATGTTGTAAATGAGTATTTTTGTATCACAGTTTTATTTATCTAAAATACATAGATTTACATTAGAGGGAAAAGGATCCACTGCTGTTTCCAGACTTTGCGATGTTGGTAAACATGTGACGCAAATTATACATATGAATGCAGGGCGTGCGGTCTTGGCTTTTAACTCGTTTGCATTGAAAACTTCAGAAATATTTTTTATTTAACTGAAAATTGTCCTTCAGCAATAGAGATACTGCAGTTATTGTATAACTGTTAAGTGCTTTGTTGAATCTGTATTTTCAAATTGAGTAGATTGTCTTTATTGGGACTTATTGAATGGTTTTATGGACCAAGGTAAGGTCAACACATGTAAAAGCTTGGGAACTATCGATCATGTCTACGGACGTTCCTTTTCATGGTCTTTCACACAAAAAGGCGAAGACAGATCTGTGCATATATTTATTCTTAGATTTCAGTGTTGCAATTATTATTGTAAGACATCATGTTAAATCAGTGTATAATGATTATGCCTCTGGTTTAGCCTTCCTTGAAAAAAAACCCCATGAATTCAATAAAGGGTGCTAAACTAAGCCAAGTTCTGCAAACTGTACCATTTTGAGTAGCAAACATGCAGATTTTGGCCTCTACATAGCATGCACACAGACACATACACACAGCACTTTATCCATATGCTTATAGTATGCTTCAGACAAGATTCGAAAGTTTCAAACCAGACCTCATGTGCTGGAAACTAGTAAATAACAGTGTGAAATTTGTCAGAGATTGCATGATATTGACACAGTCAATTTGCAAAAGACTCTGTCAGGTCACCCGCAGACCTGGATGAGAGGAAGCAGAGAATATGTGCAGCATTCTTATAGCATCCTCTGCAGTCTCCAGTCCCCTGAGTGTCCATGGGAGGGCATCAGTTAGATACACCTATTCACCATGCATAAGCTGGCTTAACCTAGTTACGCAGCATTGCATAAGGGAGAAAAATACCCTCCTTGGCATCATACTGTAGAAGCCTTGAATAAAACCAAACCTGGAAAGAGATGAAGCTGAATATTTATGAATGTCGAAGTTCCGTCATCCCACGATTTGACTTCTGTCATTTTTATTTCCTCATTCTCATGATCTTCTTCCATAATTTCTCCTCTGATTGCATGAAATGCAATTACAAACCTCCACTCAGAGCCATCTGAACACATTAGCCAATTTCAAAGAGCTACAGTAAACATTAAAGTAATGGTGCATCTAAAGTATGAAAGTGTGCGCCTGAATGTTTTAGCTCCTCACAAAAGGGTTTTGCTGTCGGTCCGGCTTCTCTTGAAATTGGCCAGGCGACGAGCTGAAAGTCCAAGGACACGTGTGTGAAAGGAGGATAACGTCAGAGCCCTGGATCGGGCTCTTATCGCACTGCCCCTGTTTATTTTTGCTAATGTTGTACTTGGCAGATTCCATCCCTCACAGGCCATCCATCATTTACACAGTTGGACGTTTATAACGGCATTTCTGCTTCTGGCATCCAGACCTGCTTGTCAAAGAGAGCAGCTTCCTAACCACCTTTCCTCTGTGATAATTCACAAAGCTTTTGTCCAAAGTACGAGGAGAGAAAATCCTCTCAATGCCACTCCAGTAACCCTCATTATACGCCTCTGCCACCCAATCCCACAGACGGCCTGGCCAACTGATCCTGTATGCAGCGAATGCGATCGCAGGGGCAGTCAGCTGCTCTGCTACATAGTGCTCATGTGCCTCGCCAACACAAAGTGGCATTTAACCAAGAGACCATGAACAGAGAGAAACGGACAAATGTGAAATGATAGCTTATGTTTAACGGTTGATGGAATCGAACTAACCAGCACTTACTTGCTTTGATAGTATTGTGTGACTTTTTTGATGGGAAGGTTCCTACCATAAACTGGCGTCATTATGAGGTTAATAATTACTTCTGAAAAATGCTCTCAGAACAGCCATTTAACAAAACACCGGTATTATGAATTCCAAACACGACATATGGCGATGAATGCGAAAATGTAATGTGCCGCACCGCGGATAATGTGTTCCCAACACGTAAATGAGCCACAAAGTACCTGCGGAATTTTCAATGGGATGCAATTAGTCAGCAAACGGTGTGTGCCATTGCTCTCTGACATTTGCATTTTTACCGGAGACTGTGGCCTTTTCCTCTGGCTGTCACGCCTGTAATGTGTCTGCTCAGACATGCCGTCAAAACCCCTGCCCCTTGGGAAATTCAGGGACACCACAGTGCAGGCAGTTGTCATTTTACTTAGTTGAAATGCTGGACAGCTTGGACATGGTTCAAGCGTTCTGCTGTCGTCAGAGCTGTTCTTGCTCAAAATTTATCACCGAGCAGAAAAATATGAAAAGTTTGCACTGCCATGCATATAGATGTGTTTCACTTCGACAAGAGTTAGGTCTGATATTGTTCTGATAAATCCTTAGCAAATGCCTTTCTAATATTGACGATACCTTTCTATATTGACCAATATTGCTGCGGTATTGCGCTGGGTGATATTTGCTGCATGTGGTTTGCTCTTTAACCTTTCACTATATTGAAGTTGCTTGTTTGAGAGAGAAAGGAGGAATAATAAGAATGTGGTAGGGGATGCAGAGAAAAAAAGGAAAGGTTCTTTAGAAACCTTTAAAATGAAAAAGCCACAAGATGTCTTTAGGTGTAAGATTTTAATTTGACACTGTTGCCTGTTTTAATGAGCCAATTTAATCCCTATTGATTACTGCACTGCATTATACTATACTTTTGACATGGTAAACAACAAATGTTACTGAAGAGCTATTTGTTAATTGTTAGATGTTTACTAACTATTGTCAAGAAATCTTTGTTTTGATTTAGCGTTGTATTTAGGTTAATGGCATTTTCACCACATAAAGCACTTTTTGGAAGGCTGCAAAATATCCAAATCTGTGCCCTATTGGTTATTGTCCAGTATATTAATGCTCAGTGAATAATCAATGATTATTCAATATATGATATTTAATTTTCATTTTCCATATTTTTGTAACACTTTACAATAATGTCATTTGGTAACATTAGTTCATGTATTATTACATAACATGAACGAACAATGCATCTATTACACTATTTATTAGTCTTTGTTAATGTTAGTTAATACTGTTGTTCATTGTTATTTTGTTAATTTTAACGAACGCCACTTTTAATAATGCATTAGTAAATGCTAAAATGAACATGAACTAAGCTTAATAAATGTTGTAGTATTGTTCATTTTTAGTTCATGTTAACTAATGTGGTTAACTAATGAACCTTATTGTAAAGTGTTACCTATGTTTTTTTAGATGCTATATTTTGTGAGTGTCAATGTCAGTGATAAAATTAATCTTTAAAAAAAAAAAAAGAACATTCCATCCTGCGACGCCTAAAATCACTTTTAGAATCTAAAATGATTTTAGTGTAAAAATTTTTTTCATTTATTAAGACAAAATATGTTAATATATTTAATATCAGTTTTGGTATTTATTGGTTAAAGTAAAAAAAAAAAAAAGATTAATATTGTTGGTCAGGGCATCCCTATTTTCCCATTTCCTTCTCTCTCTGTGGCTCACATCCACCCGCTTGTCAAATAAACTCACAAACCCTGACTGAAAGATAAACTGTGGTTGCTAGTATAGGAAATGATAAGAAAATATTACCTCACACCGCAAACTTCTCTAAATGTACAGCCGCTGCAAGAACAGGCTGGTGTTTTGTATGCTGTACAGGTTCAATCTCTGTTTGAAGCAGCTCTGACACCATGCTGAGAGCTTTGTCTTGGGAAAAGAGAGTAGGATGCTGTCAAACCAGATCTTTTGTTTCTCCTCCCTTACTTTTCCTTCTTTATCTGGAATTAAACTCTGCCAAGAAGGAGAAAAGTTGTGTTTTAGTGCCTGACGAGTGACTTTTTATGCCCAATTTCTTCATACAGTGTGGAGTGCTGATATAGTTAGCGTGAGCTGGTTATTCCCTGTCCGTGGTGCTGAATTTCTTTTGTGCAAAGGAGAGAGGAGGTATCGGCAAGGCGCTCTGCAATGCCTTGTGCTGTGCTGTGCAGCTTTTGCAGTGTGCTATTTCCTGCAGTGGGAGCTGTTTTTATGCATTTGAGGATGAATCTGGAAATCTAGTACACTCTGATGCAGCCATCAGCACCGTCTCTTAAGTCCACCATCTGCTGTAGTTCTTGGACATTTATGGGAGATCTGTCAGTGTAATTGTGTGTTTGTCTTGGCTGGGAGGGCAATGATCTGACCCACGGCATCTAACAGAGCACCATCACTGTCTCAGTAATTACATGTTTTCATTAAGAAAACCTGATCAGCGTGGATAGGGGAAGACAAAAGGAAAACAAAGCAAATTATACGTGCTATTTGCTTATTTGAATGTCTCAAACATTCGAAAGCAATGCTTTTTATCTGTGAAATCTGCCAAAGGGTTTATTGGAAATCACTATTTACCAAAACGGGCTTTTTGGAAGTTTAGATAGCATTGGAGTGCTTTTATACTGTGTTTTATTTTTAATTAGGCTTATTTGTTATTCTCAGTGGAGAATTTTGCTGATCATGTTTTTGCCAGCAGCATGTTTCCAGGAAGTATTTTTCACCTAGCAAATTCCTAACGTCTTTCTTCAGCTTAAACAATATACTGTAAAGGGAGAAAGAGACAGACATGCACGTGCAACGGGAGTGATGATTTTATTATACTGATATTAAAAATGCTGAAGTTTACACAGAGGTGTTTACGTCTGTGTCAGATAGAGCAGCTTTGGGCAGGTGGGAACTAAATATGGAAAATAAAACATACAAACAGCCGGGGGGGGGAAGAAAAAAAAAGCTCAAATGGACCAAGTAAACTCTTTGTTATGGCCCTTTTTAGCCCGTATCTAGACATTTTAATGTCTTACTCATTTTACTCTTACTCAAAATAATTTTTGAGGTTATGTACAGTCAGTTGGTCATTATCACAAATTATATCAGCCAGAAGATTTTTTTAGCGATAATGACCATCTGATTATACATCATTAAATAAATACATTTGTGTACATGAAAGGTTGAAATGTGAATCTTGAATCTTAGAAAAAATACTAAAAAGCATAAATTAACATTTGCAACAGTTGGCTTCTAAGTATTACTCTTTTAAATCTGGGAATTCATTTGAAACAATAAGGTACCTTTAAAGTTAAGTCTATTTTGAGCTATAGTCGATGACATATGTTTGCTGAACCCACTTTATTTTAACTTTAAAAATAATAATTACATTTGATTCAACAGAGAAATCTCCATAATCAGAGAATTATGACAAGCAAATTGCTCTAAAAGAACACTTTATTTCCTGTCCACTCTCATGAAGCACCGTGAATGATGTGATAAGAGTCTTCCATGCTCCCAGCACTCAAAGTGTTCAACATATAAACCTTTAAATTCACAACTAACATATTCAAATCAATATTGTCATATTTCACCATTGTTATATAATGAATTGCTATTCACAGTGCTTGATGGGTTTGTAGTTCTTTCTCTCAGTAAATCCTTTAAGTACACAGTTTTGTACCTTTGTCTTTTTTCTCTGATTCTCTGAAGACTTTTTTGCTTCAAATTAAAGTTTGTAATGTTGTAATTCATCTTGTAGCTGGTTGATTTGGTTCGTGGCTTATAACTCTAAAGCAAAGACTTTTTTTAATCCCCAAGGGAAAAAAATGAATAGAAAAAATATTTTAGAACCAAGACCATTCAAAATGCAGAAAGTCCAGTCTATTAGGAAATATCTAAACGCTAGCAGCATGATCGACCAATCAGAATCAACTAGAAAGCCATGTTATAAAGTAATATAGTGTAGTAATAATGCAATTTAATTTCGTTATAGAATGCTAGTTTCCATATTTAGTTAATTACAAGATTCCACCGAGCTAGATAAGAATGCAGCTACCGAAATGTGCAGTATAAGTGCAACCTTTTCTTAATTGTTTTGACAGAATTAATGTTTGTATAAGTAACCTGAAGCTATGCAGTGTTTCTGCATGATAAGACATAATAACAATAATAACGAGGGTTTTATGTTTTATACTGGATGCAACAATATAATTACAAAGAGAGTGTAATTAGAGTCTTTTGCCCTTCCACCTTAAGAATATGAATTTCTTTTTCATTCGATCTCAACCCAATCAAAATATCTGAGACGTATCCCCACATTTTTTTTTCTTTTCCCTCCATTTTTCCTTCGTTTAAATGAGAGTGCTGACCCCATTAGATAAAAAATAGAAGAGGGGACAGACTGCATTCATTTTGAGAAGAGTGATTAATTACAGATGTTACTGAGACAATGAAATATAGATCATACCGACTGGGACTCCAGCCGGGTTTACTCAGTGTCAGGCTCTTCCAATTTTGATCAGAGGAAAAGAAATTCATCGCTGAGCTATTTGGCACAGGTTTCAGTGATCATTAACATTCCCTTCAAAGGCTTGCAAAAAAGCATGCTAACCAAAAAAGAGGGAGAAGGAAAGCTGTGACTTATTGTGACATGCTGTGGTAGATTTATCTAGATATTTTGTTTTTGCAGCGTGTTGCAACTCATTTGGAGCTTGTGGCTTGTGTAAATGGCGCTCTGAAATGAAATCTCTAAACCAAATCCTCGATGAACATTTGCTTCGCTCGACAGATGCACGAAAAAAATGAAATGGAAAAGAGAGGATGTGCGAAGGAAAAGGCGGGAGAAGATATACTTTGCATGGCTGAGATAAAGGACAGATCATTAGTCAGGGCTCTTAATATAACTGCAGGAACAGGAGAGCATGGAACTGTCAGTTTTTAGACATTTGGGATCTATTTTAATTTTACATGTGCTTATTTGAAAAATATCTGGAGAGGTTTATCCAATTAGACCAGTAGCATCGCTGTTAAAAAAAATGACCAAAGAGTTTTAATATTTTTCCTATTTAAAACTTGATTCTTCTGAAGCTATATCGTGTACTAAGGCGGGAAATGAAAATTTGTAATTTTCTGGCTGATATGATTAGTAACTATATTACTCTCTTTCCAGCCTAACAATCGAGGAAGTTTGTTGCTGTACCATGGCCTCAAGTTTTAAATAAGAAAAAATAACGAAACTTTGGTCATTTTTGAACGCAATGCTACTGGTCTGATTGGATTCAATGATCTATGCTAAGCTATGCTAAAAGTGCTTTCGCCAGTGCCAGAGATAGGCTGAATAGTTTCCAAAGCGAGGGAGTTTGAGAATGAGCCTATTTCCAAAAAAAGTGGAGTGTTCCTTTAAGAAGTGTGTGGGCATGTTTATTTTTATACTGATGTCTTTAGATGATTTTTTTAAAAAACCTTTTTGTGCTCTTTTCACCGTCTTTTAAACTCTTAAAAACAATGACTAATATTGGTTTTATGTATATAGAGTCCACCTACATTTTGGAACATTTCCAAAGGAAACATTATGCAAAAAAGCAGTTCATTTTTATGACAAAATGCAAATCGTGAGAGACACAATTCTAGGTATTAATCAGATGCAAACGGAATAAGTGTACTTATTACAAAATACACATAAGTGGACACTTGTAAAGTTTTGTCATGCAAGGTTTGCTTTAAGCTGAAGCTAAAGTTGTTAAATTATGTTCTTCTATTCTAGATTAATATAGACAGGTAAGACAATCATAGGTTGACATTTCCAAAAAGTGTAAGCGTCGTGACTCTATCAAAAATTTGCATTATTTGTGTCACCTATTTGGGACAGTACTACATTTTTTGGGGTTTTTTTTTTTTCTCGAAGTAGAGCATTTAGGAAATCTGTATTGTAAATAATCATTATTATTGCATTTCTAGTTGGTTTTGCTAGTGTTGTTTAAATGACACACTTCAGCTTTAAATGCACAGCCATACTGCACTAACCACAGTTACCTTGTTTTCAGGCTGAATTGGTCATACTACACAGTTTTTGACTTTGTAGCACTTTCTTTTATCTGGTTTTGGTGTAGTATGACATATAAACTCTGATATTGTGATCAAAGGTAGAGTTATGCCTCTAAACCATCAGATTCATCATAAAACAACTCACAAATGTGGCAGTACATTTCTGTCTTAAACAATTCTGTGTTTGAACGTTCTATTGATCAAAGGATCCTGGAAAATGTTACCACATATTGCCAGTTTTCAAAAAAGCTAGCTAATTAAAAATTAATAAAAATATGTTTTTTTTTCCATTATTAATAATAATCACCAATTCAGCATATTAGAATGATTTCCGAAAGGATCGTGTAACACTGAAGACTGACAGAAGAGTAAAGGCTGCTGAAAATTGCATCACAAAAATAAATGACAAAAAGTTTAATTAAAACTGAAAAAATACAAAATATACAACAATTGTATATTTAAATTTAGTATTTAAAAAAAAAAAGATAAATAAATACAGCTTTTGTGAGGAAAGATTCTTCTTTTAAAAGACCCCGAACTACTCCACCACAAAATGAAACTTTTTGTCATTTATCACTTACCCCAATGTCGTTCCAAATCCATAAAGGCTCGTGACCGTCCCATTGACTGTGTAGAAAAATGTGAAACGTCATCAGAATACTCCATCTGCCATCAGCTTCGAGAATACTTTTTGTATTTTATTCTTTTATTCTGACCACGTCTTTCATACTTTTCTGGACCTTAACGGTGTTCATTATTTGACAATCAATGGGACAGTCACAAGCCTCCTGGCTTCCATCCAAAATATCATAAATTGAGTTTCGAAGACAAACAAAGCTTTTACGGGACGACATGGGGGAAAGTGATTAATGACAACATTTTCATTTTGGGGTGGAATATCTCACAGATGTTGATAGAGGGGCCAAACGTCCATAGCGCATCTTTGAAGGGACAGATGATCCAAAAATAAAAATGTACTCACCTTCAAGTTGTTTTAAGCCTCGTATGACCTATTTTCTTTTGCTAAACACAAGAGAAGATACTTAAAAAAATGTCTTGGGGTTTTTTTCTTCATGCAATGAAAGCAAATTGGATTCAGTGTTGTTTATTCCCCAGTGTTTTTCAAAATACCTTTTTGTATTTGACATGAGAGTGAGTAAATCATGACAGAAACATCTTTTTTGGCTGAACTATCCTTTGAAAGAAAATAGAAGGCTTTTGTTGTGCATGATTTCTGATTTCTAATATCTGACCAAAAAAATTTGTGCTATTTGTGGGTTGTGTTTCTCAGTCTGCATCAACAGTAGTTTTGACGATGTTTAAAATCACCATGAATTTCGAATTGATCAGTCTTGTTTTATCAAGATATTGCAGCGTTTAGTATAATTAAATCATAGACATCTCATAGACAGCATGAGGGTGTTACAATAACCTGTCAATCAGATAAGAGGCCAGTAAACAACAGTAATCTAATAATCTAACCTGCTCCTATGGACAAAATCAAGTCCCTTGATACGTTTTTTTCATTTGAGAAGAAGTTTGACTTATTTATGACAATAGGGAAGAACAGATAATTGCAACTACCTTTTCACTGCGACTTTAAGACTGATCTTCCTTTTGTAATTGATTATAAAAAAAATCCAAGCTTAAAATGTCAAGGATTACATAGTGAATTACAGTACTATATTACATTACATACCACACTGGAATTATTGATTAAAACAAAAAATCTTTTAAAATATTCAGTTCAACGCCAGTGAATCTGCTCACGCACTTTATTTTTGCAAATCTAGCTGAAATTCAGTGGAGTGAGCAGGAGTGATATGCTAACATACTTTTCTTGAAGCCTTTTGAATGTTGATGGCAGGTTGTTGGTGTCAAGGGATGAGCCTGCAGACTTCATAATAAGAGTGAAAAGATTCACCATCTACTCATTAGTACCATAGTGAAAGGACGTTTGGTACAGGGGCAAAAAGGAAAAAAAAAATGTTCACAAGCTTGTCCCATAATGCTCCAATAAAAGCTTAATGATTTCCTCAGTTGTAATGAATGGGTAGATCTATGCAGGCAGAGTTTAGCGGCTTCCATTATGAGTCTTTTTTCATTTCCTCAGAGGAGGGCAGGTTATTGTTCACATCATCACTAGTCTCAATTCCAGAATGGTTAGTTTCAGAGAGCCCAGCGGCTTCAGGGAGTCTTCTTCGCTCTTAGGCTCGCTGCCAATCGTCTCTTAACTCCGACTGCTGGAATAACACCCTCACAGTATCAATTATTCCAGTCTATTTCCCAGTCTGACACTCGCCATTATCCTCTCAGATATCATCGCTGTCATTGAAATGGAGCCAAGGCGGAAGCGTTTGTCTACCTGGGAATTTGCGCCTGCTCATCCCTGACATAGAATGGATGCACAAATGTCACATTAAAATGATGGCTCATCTTTGGCGACCCACATGTTCTATAGCCCATCTTCGGCAATACGGGCCCCCGTCATAATACGGCGGGCTTCCACTTTGTCTAGACTCTTGAAGACCGAGGAGGAGGAGGAGGAGGAGGATGAGGGTTCAGATGGCCAAATCGATTTCGCTTCAGTAAGGTGCACGCATGTCATAACAGTGCTATTCAAATTCTTTTTGAAGTGCTTCGCTCGCAGAGAAAGCTCCTTACCCAGCAAGGGGGGGAAAAATGGACTGTGACTAAGCACAATCACTTTGATTTCAGCTCGGAGGATTCTGGGAATCCAGATGAATGATACGTGACGGTTTCGGAACTTGCGTTCAGATCAATTATGAAAGGAGCCTGGAAGTGATCAGCAGTAATTTCGGCCTGGTTATGAAACGTACACACCATCAAACGTGTGAGCGGGCTGACCTTGGCTAGCGCACATAAAAGGGAAAATGACAGTGGCAGCTGTATGATATGCAGTGGTGCTGTCTTCTGCAGTCTCTTATTTAGGCCTAGTCCCCGAAGTCATTTGCAAGGATAATTAGAGAGGTACATGAATTGTATCTGCAGAGCTTCTCTCCCCGTCCTTAATAAAATATGAAGTTTTTAATGACAGTGTGGTGTTATGCACCATTCATTATTCATCACTTTACGTAACCTTTATGTAAGTCCTAAATTAATCGCAACTTCAATAAGTTTGAGGGACGGAATTTGGAAGGTTTCACGGTAGTTATCGATGGATTCGGAGGGGGGCAGCCCTACGGAAATCCAGTTCGGAGGATGAGGAAACATGAAAGGGAGTCCTGCAAACAAGCACATCGTAGATGAAAATGATGAGATGAATCATTCAGCGGTATTTGTTCATGTGCTGGATACATAATCTGTTCCATGCAGATTAAAAGAGATTATCGTTGTAGTTCGGTTGCGTTTCAAAGCGCCGTACCTGGTTAACGGATTTCATGGCCTCGCAGAGATAGAGAGAATGCGAATTTGCATTTCCCTGAAAACAACACAGGGAGAGCGTGTTGTTTTAAGGGAATTAACCTTTGATGTTAATGAGGCACGTTTCCAAAGCACATTTTAGCAGCCATATCTGAACTCTCCACTGCGCGCTATCAGCTAGCATCAGTTGCCGCAAAGCAAACTGTTCTCTCAGTCCCTCTCTCTCTCCACGAGGCCACTAGCCAGGTTTTGTATCCCATGAGACCAAGAGGGAAGAGTTCACTGAATTATGGATGTTTTACAGTGCCAGGAATTCTGTCGAAATCTTCTGCAAATAAGCTTTAAATCACTACGGTGTCATCGCAGATTACCTTGCAACCACTGAAACGCTGAAAATGCAGCCAAAAACTCAGCAAACCCAACAAGTACAGCAAAGCAATTTTGCAGACAATGCAGCAACGGAGGCAGAAAGCAAAGGAGCATGTTCTGACGTGTCGTTATATTATGCTAATGCTAAGTTGTTTGTTTTTGCGGGAACTTAAGGGGGCGTTCACACTGACAGCTATTAAAATGCTGGAGGTCACTGAGTTTTTTGTGGGTGTTCTTACTGCTTACTGCGTTCCAATTGGACGGTGTTGTGTCCCGTCGCTGCTCATTTGCATAAAGTTGAGCTCTGATGGGTGAAAATAAATGACATCCGGTTGATTTGTCACTGCGAATCACTGTCAGTGTGTGGCTGGTTAGCATGGGCCTCTTGACCCTTGCTTGTTATTGTTGTGACTTTTCCCATTGATGGGCATTTATTGAAAGACCAAATACAGAGCGCATAAGTCTCAAAATATTTGTGGAAATGGACCACAAAACTAGTCATAAGGGTGATTTTTTTTAAAAAATTGAGATTTACACATCAGGAAAGGTGAATAAATAAGCTTCCTATTTATATATGGTTTGTTATGATAGGTTAATGTTTGGCCAATTTGACAATCTAGAATCTAAGGGGTACTACAAATAAAAATATTGAGAAAATCGCCTTTAAAATTGTCCAAATAAAGGTCTTAAAGCAAAGCATATTACTAATTAAAAAATAAGTTATAATATAAGTTAATAATATTTACAGTTGACAAAGTATCGGGACATTATTACTTATTATCTTAATGATTTTTAGCATAAAATAAAAAATTCTAAATTTGACCCATGCAATGCATTTTTAGCTATTGCTACAAATATACCTGTGCTACTTTGTGATCCGTGGTCACATTTTATGAAACAATAGTAGATTGTAATAGAGAATTGAATCATTCCTGATATATTATTGTAAGATAAATTTGACATTTTAAACATTATCAAAGATTACTTCACCAGCCAGGTAACCGATAGCTGAGAAGAATGAGTATGTTAACACATTGCTCTTTCCAGACATTATAGACCTGCTTTGCTCCAAATAAACCATTAATAGGATTTATTGATCACACAGAGAGCGAAAGTAAATGAGGTTTGGTTGAACCTGTAGCTCACGGTGTCATTATGAGATCTCTGTATTCTGACTCTAAGTCTTCCTCCCTTCACTAGAGTAACAGCTGTGGTTGTTTGCAGCGCTCACCTCAACCTGAGCTTAGATGTGCTGTCGCCACACACCTCTGTGGTCCATTGTTAGACGGACAGCTACAATATGTTCCTGCCAAAGGGCAGTTTTTATTCTCTTATTGGGTTTGGTCTGGGCACTCTGGGTTATTCTACTGTATCACTCTTATTCTCTCAACACACGAAGGGTCCAGTCAAATCCTAAGAGATGTTTTTGAGGGACATTTTACCTCCCTGCTGAATTAGAACACAAGCTATTAAAAATAAATAAAAAATCTGAATTTAGACTGATATATTTTTAGATTTGTGCCACTATTAATGATGTTACTCTCTTAGATCATTCAAGATGTTTTCATCATCATACCTTTCTAAGTAGGGATGTGTCAATATTAAAGGGGTCATATGATTTTTCTAAAAAGAATTATTTTGTGTGTTTGGTGTAATGCAATGTGTTTATGTGGTTTAAGTTTAAAAAAACACACGGGGTTCCCACGGGTCCTTAAAAACTCTTAAATTTAAAGGTAATACAAAGACTTATATTTTACAAAAAAGTCTTAATTATGTTTCAAGAGGTCTTAAATTTAAGTAAATTGCATCCTGTGTTGCGGTGCAGTCCCAAAATCGTCTCCTGCTGGCAGACAATAAATGTGCATTTTTAATAAGGCTGTCGTCTGAGGCAGTAGTTTCAGGCATTTCTAGGACACTACAGTTTTTACGATATTTTGAAGAATATGGGTAACCATGCATTTGCTGGTTCACAATGACCTTGATAAGTGAGGAAAAATACTATGGAAGTCACTGGGACCAGATACTGCTTGGATACCCACATTCTTCAAAATAACATTTTTGGGTGAGCTACTCTTTTAAAGCAACAAAACAGGAGAAAAATCACTCATGACTGATTAACATTAATATAGTCACTTTAAGAAACATCAACAAGAATTGTGATATTGCTGTAAAAAATCAAGATATTTTTTTTTAACATTGCCCACATCTAACTTATGCTACAACTGTTTGGCCTGTTACAACTGTTACAGCTTTGTATGGTATTAATTTTATTTGCGCAGGTCTTAAAAAATCTTATATTTGAGCTTAAATATCGTGCAACAACCCTGACACATTATTTTCCACATCCTGTACATTATTGTTTCTCATCGAAACCCTGCCTTCCAAAATGGGTTGATTTGTACACAACTCATCGTTCTAAAAAAGAAAAGTGTGCTCCGATTGGCTAGCTATCCAGTGTGTTGTGATTGGCCAAATACCTCAAGTTTATGGCGGAGATGTTACGGCCCTTTACCATAACGTGATGCCGTATCCTGGCCGGGTGTGGACAAGACATACCTTCAAAAGAATATCTCTTTGGTTTTGAGACTTTAGTCTTTGCAACTTCAGAGATCTTATCTATGCCCTAACAGCTTGTAACGCTCTAAAGAGAAAGGAAAATTTAGAATCGCATCATATGACCCCTTTAAAATTATTTCTGGTACTGATAAGCCAGTATTTTTTCCATGTTATGGATGATATGATAAATGGCCAATATTAAAATTCTATACTGTTTGGTTTAAAATAAGAAAAACAGCTAGTAAATGTCATCAAAATATTTTAATGTTCAGTATATAAAAATGAGTGATAATCGCAATTAATCACATCCAAAATAAACATTTTTGTTTACATAAAATATATACAGTAGACATACATATATATTTTTTCTTGTATATTTGCATGCATGTGTGTGTATTTATATATACATAATAAATATAAAAGTATAAAAAGTATTAAAAAAAAAGTTCACAGACACAAAACTTTTATTTTTGATGCGATTAATCACAAAACACTAAATAAAATATATAGAATATTAGTGCTTTGTGCTTTAAATTAAATAACATTTTATTTATTTTTTATATTTATTTCTGCATTTATTTTTAAATGTTATTTTACATTTATTTTTACTTATTTAATTTAATTAAAATTTTTAGATCCAGAGTGCATAGAACATTTCCTTAATTATATAGCTGGCATCTGAAATATAACATTAATATGTGCAATAAAGCATTCTGACTTAGAACAACAAAGAATCCGTCAGAGCAAAAAGGAAAACCCCGGTGCTAGGAAAAAAAAACTTTTTTTTTTTTTTTTTTACTGCTGCAATGCAGAGAAAGATCCATCAAGCCTGTACTTGATATGTCTGTTTGGTATATTGTTTATGCCTATTTCATCATCATGGCCACCACCACAATGATTGCATCATCTCTTGCACTGAAACATTTGAACCCTCAGAATCCAGTAGAATTTCCCTTAGGTATTCTGTGAGAGTTCGACTGCAGTCGTTATTTTAGTATTTATATTTTTCGATTTCATTTCAACACTTCGACAGATTAGTGAGAGAGAGAGAGCGAACGTGTGTGAACATCTCATTGCGTTTGGCTTAATAAATGCAATTCTATTCCAAAGTTTCAGCACAGCCGAGTGTCAGAGAGAATGTGCTATTAAGCATTGTGAAGTTCAGAGAATTCCATGAGTTGCTTCACACAATGGCTTTCGTCTAGATTAATTGAAAATGACTTCGGCTGAGTACAGCCTTCGCAGACACAATGTCTGCACGGTGCTGTAATTATTATCCGTTGATTTGGACCATGCTGTACAATTTACTCTTTCTCCTCTCTTTTTTTCTCCTATCCATTATTGTTGTTTGCTAAAGTAGAAATACAATTTCACAGCTCAGAGGCTGGGTCAGGACTGGAATTATGATTAATAATATTTCACTGAAAATGATTCAGTCCTCTGTGTGTTGGTGAAATATAATTACTCTTCTTAATTATACAAAATACTGTCGCACGAGACACGGAATATTAGAGGAAAAAACAAAAGATGTGCATAAAGCTAGTGTATTAAACCCAAGTTTCGCCAAGCTTTTTGTAATGACCTCTCAAAGGCATATCAGTGGTGTGCAATTATTGATAATTCAAGAGAAATTCCTATTGAATTATTCAGAAACAGAGTCAAGGCTTTCATTTAACGTCTCGAGCTGTCTGCTTTATGGTCCCTGTTCCCTTTTCAGATAATTGAGCCAATCCATTTGGCTTGGTATGGTGATAAAGTCCTCAGCACTGTGAGTTCAGTTATGACACTTGAGTTATTAATTACTGCATCTTAAATTTGGTCATTGACCGTAATGCAAGGCAGTTAAATTGCTACCAGAACCCAGCTGCACATTGTGTCAATTTACATGAAGTTAAAAGACTTTCGTAAATGCATTATCTTTCCAACTTCTGCCCTGTAGCTCATCCCTAGTTATTCTTCCCCTCTGACAATACACTGAGGGAGAATAATCTGATCCTTTACAGAAGCAAGCGCCGTTTATTTATCACATGACCGCTGTTGCTTGGCAACCCAAAGCCTTTGGTTGATCCACCAGCACAAGTAATAAATCCATTATACAGAAAGCAAAGTAGCCTCCAACAACAGACGTACAACTCATTCTTCTACCGAGCTTCTATCTATCTATCTATCTATCTATCTATCTATCTATCTATCTATCTATCTATCTATCTATCTATCTATCTATCTATCTATCTATCTATCTCTCTCTCTATGTATCTATCATAAACTACTGTTTAAGATCTCTTAATGTTTTTGAATGAGTTCTCTTATGCGCATTGATCAAAAATGCACTAAAAACATTAATACTGAGGAATACATTTGAATGTATTTTAACATTTAATTTATTCTCTGGATGAAAATGCAACATTTTCTGGGGAAAAAAAAGCAGAAATACATATGTCCCTGGACCACAAAACCAGTGATAAGAGTACACTTTTTGAAATTATACATCATCTGAAAGCTCAAAGAATAAGCTTCACATTGATGTATGGTTTGTTAAAATAGGACAATATTGCCTGAAATTAACTGTTTGGGAATCTGGAATCTTAGGGTGCAAAGAAAAAATCTAAATATTGAGAAAATCACCAAGTTAAGTTATTTTCAATGCATATTAATAAACAAAAATTAAGTTTTAATATGTTTATGGTAAACAATTTACACAATTTGTTGAAGCGTGATCTCTACATTATATCCTATTTTTGCCATAAAACAATGATCAATAATTTTTAACCAAAACTATATTGTCGGTTATTGCTACAGATTATTATGACTGTTTCTGTGGTCTAGGATCACAAATATATTTCATGAAAAATTTGATAAATAAACATTTTTCACATCAGTCTACATTCCATTCTCCATAATGTCAAAGCAAAGTCCTGATTTATGATAACAAATCAATAAATTTGTTGAAAAACAATACAATTCTATCAAAACATAACATTTCTATCAAAAACTGATAGATTAACAGACAGATAGATAGATAGATAGATAGATAGATAGATAGATAGATAGATAGATAGATAGATAGATAGAAAGATAGACAGATAGATAGACAGAAACCTAGATAGATGCTTTTACAAACAATGAATGAACGCTGTCAATGCAGTTTATCTTATCAAATCAACAAAATGAGTTTTCTGTATGGGAACCTGTGAACCTGCGAGCAATCCAGACTGTTCCAATATCAGATAAAAAAGAAACAATAGCTTTCTCTTGATACGATCTCTCTAAAGTGTCCTCTTGATTTTTTAGATTGCCCCTCTGCTATCTGCTACTGGACTATCTTTAGATCCTGTCACGAGTGTTGCTGCACTGGCTTGGAAAAAACAAAGGCCATCTAGGTGCTAATCTGTAAAGAAAAATCCCTCTGAATGTGGGGTGTATATTGCATATGCCACTTCAACGGCAGACAGAGAAAGTGAACCGGCTTTTAATGTTTCTAGACTTCCAGCACATTCTCTTTTACTCAGCCGCACACATTGGGAAACGCGATCGAATGTGACCTTTTTTTTCCTACACAGAAGTGGGAGTATGTTTTTGAAGAGTTCATCTCAAAGCCTTTGACTTGATTACTCAAGCTGTGTTGTTTGTGCTTGCAGGCATCATAAAAGACAGAGAAACACGGAAAATATCAGTTTGAGAGCATCTATTCATGTGGCAGAAACGCAGGTCAATGACACAGCTGAAAAGCTCATTATCATCGCAGAAAAAAATAATCATTAAAATGAAACGAAACGAAACCACTAAATGAGCAGCCTGTGACATTGCATGTTAAACATGTTCTGTTTGTCTAGACTGAATTTCTAGGAAGCAATCCTTCACGAAATGTGTCTGTAAGCAAAGCGAGATACTACCCAGACGACCTTGGCACAGAGCGAGCAGGGAGCAGACTCATCTTTGTGTGTGGTCACTGGCTGTGAATGTATTTAAGGTTGCAGGACCAGAGCGTCAAGTGTGGTGCTTACAGGAAGGTGCGGGAAGCCCTTAACTGTGAGCGGGAATCCACAAAGACGCTAATTCGAAATAATGCCTCCTACCTGCATTTCATTTATTGCTTTTCTCTTCCGTAATGATGTGGCGGGTTGACGTCGTCCCCGTGACCGTCTGCCTGCAGTGATTAAAATAATGATCAATCACAGTGCACTGGATGGACCCTCATCACGCTCACATTCCCACTGGGGCTCCAAAACATTGATGAGTGCGGTTGATCCATTCACTAATGATTCAGAGCCGAGTTAGAGTCAAGACTCATTACAATAACAGATGATGCGCTCTTTGATGACATGGAATTGCTCCAAGGAGTAGTTATTGAAGGAGCCCTCACCAATATCAACGGTGAGAAGCTGTGTTTGTGCAGGAATAATAGTGCAACCTTGAGATGCAAAGAAAACAAATGCAACATAAAAGCTGTGTGCTTTCCTGACTCTTCCACTTATTTTCCATCATGCATGCAGCCCCGAGTCTGCTACGCTTGTAGTTTCTTATTTGACAGCGGAATAACATGTCTCTCATGCTTAGTGATACGAAGAATTAAGAAATTTTGGTACTTGATTCTGAACAAATGTGATTTCTTAGAAGTCCTATTAATATTGATTGATTAAGAGCAAGAATGGTGTGGAATTACAGATATGTCGTTTTTTTGACAAATGTGGGATCAGTAATGCATATAAAATAAAGAACAAAATATATTTACCATATATTTAAATAATAATCATTAATCATATATTTACCTTGATGTTTTATAAAATACCACTGACCAGTCTTAAGGCTTACAGTTAAGCACAACATATACATTAATACAGTATCAAATCTTGGTACCAGTGTTATTTTAGTATTTTGGTATTATTTTAGTAGTATTTTCTTATATTTATATAATAATAATAAAAATTATTAAAGTTTTTGTTTGAATAATTTTAGTACTTTAACGTAAAATTGTTTAGGTTAGTTGCCTACTTTATTATTATTATTTAAAAAAATTAATAAACCTGGGAGGATTTTCGTCATTATAGACTGTTTGTGTATATACTGCCAAAGTTAATTATTTATATAATTATTTTATTTATATAATTATTTTATTTCATCTCTATTTTAATTACAGGCAACAATATTAACATGATTTGAAATGGTACCAAGGTTCATAAAATGAGTCGATTTAGTGAGTGAGTTGCATTAATTGTGAAAGTGTTTGTTATTCGCTAAAAAGAATCACTGAATTGGGATCTTCAATTGCATCGCATGTGTTTCATTCACTAATACGAACCCACTCAGAAGAGTCATGTTAGCTCTGGAATTTCACTAATTACAATGTATGTTTTTGATTAGGCAACAATAATCTGTATGTGCTAAATATAATCCTCCGAACACGTAGTATGGTGTTTATCTGCATTTTTCAGAAAAAGCGACGTGAAAATGATTCGTTTCGCAACATTCTTTTAATGAGAGTTCCAGGTTCCCAAACGTATTCATGTTTAAAACAAGTGGTGTTATTGGAGAAATAGCCAGTTCATGTTTGAGGCCAACATGTGGGTGGCCAAACCCGGCCAAAGTAGAAAAAACCTGCTAAAAGATGTTAATGCATGCTAATAGTAGGCTGAAAGTAAGCCTCGTTCATGCACTTTCTACATCAGCGTTTTCCTTCCCATATCCACTATCACCAGCTCTCTCTTAAGTACTTTTATTTATTCTTTATTTTTTCGCAAGGCAAAATATGTAGAGCTCTAAGCTCCTCATGGCTGCAGCATGTGCAGAACGATAACAAACAAATCTGCCATAAATTCTACAAACCATTTATGAATCACTTTGGAACTGTATGTATTACATAAAACATTTCCCATAAAAACCTAGTATCAGAACATTAAATAGATAAACCCAGAAATTTACAAACCAACTCGCTGCCTCATTACCCTGAAATTCAGCTCAACTGCACACAATCTGTTAAAAATATATTTAACTATAGGTTTACAGTCAAACTGCCAGATATTTTTAGGATGGGCTAAAAAATAAGCACTCTTTGCATAGGATACATTGTTGTCATCCAGCCAGCTATCTCTTGCTGCATGGGGCGGAGTGCATTTCTGTGTGTACAGCTGTGCAGCTTCTGTTTAGACTCAACTCCAGGGACGTCGCTTGACAGTAATCCTACTCCAACCCTGATCTTTCAAACACACTCACAGCTACGGTGTGCGATACCACAACAAAGAAATGCCTCAAACTCCAAATCGATTGCGACTATAAATAATGCTAAATAGCCATTTGTTAGTGGAAAACATCACTCACCTATAGCCCGTTCAATCAATAGGTGCTCATTAATGTTATCCATCGTCATTATCATCTTGGCGTTAAGTGCAAGGCTTAACCTAAGCGTTAAGTTCCTCATGCACGGCTAACAATAAGTGTGATCTAAGAACATTTTTTTCCATTCAGGAAAATTTTATTTCTGTATGTTCTCTTAAGTCAATTTGTTAAAGCCTTTTTATAAGTACAACTTAAGTACATTTTTAATACAAAAAAAAAAAAAAACCTTTTAGTAGCATTTCAGTAAATAGTCATTTTATTTTAATTTAAATGAACATTCTATTGTTACTTTAATAATGTTTGTTTATAACTTACACCCTTAAAAATAAAGCTGCTTTTATGCCATAGAAGAACATTTTTAATGGTTTCATAAAGAACATATGAAGAACCTTTCTATTTTACAAAAGGTTCCTTGTGACAAAAGAAGGTTCTTCCATTATAAAAAGGTAACCTTTATTTTTGAGTGTAGCGAGCACAGTTCTGAGAACATTATATTGCATTTGTTTCAGTTTGAGCTATGCATTTATGCCGTATGTAATTAATGAGCATTCCTTAAAATGGAGCAAATAAAACCGGAATAATACTTTTTCTCTGCATTTTTCATTGACACTGATATTCCATGTCAAAGTAATTAGGATCACTGTATTTAAAGCACAATCTTAGTATCGCTTCCTCCAGGGAATGAGAACAAACAGGAAGCATTTTTTGTGTTTATGGAATAAACTAGAGCATTCCTCTCATCACTGCAATCTTGCAACTTCCACATTTGTCTCCTCACTGTCTGAGCTTTTGTGCATTTAAAATAATTAAAATACTTTAATTAAGCTCAGCATGCAATAACAGTCTTGGAGTGTTTAATTAGTTTAATAGTTTTGATTCAGCTGTAATACTTCAATGGTGAATTATATGTCCCATTTATCACAAGCTGTAATAGCTCATTTTGCAGAATTATAGCATAACTAATAAATAAAGGTCTTCTTATGTTGTTTTTGAGGATTGTGGCGCACTCCAAATCCATGCTCCAGACATCTACTGATGCCTATGGGCTTTAAAAAGAAAATTAATTAGATTTTGACGAATAAAGCATCTGTATGCATCCTTTCGAAGATGAAAGCACTTGATTACCTTGGTTCTTCAAAACGAGTTGAGCCAAATCTAGGCCGTTATTGTGAATTCATTTGCGGTTGCACATAACATCATACAGGTGGTGAAGTAAAAACCAGACACACGCAACCTGGCTTCAGTGGCGTATTTAATTATGAATAATGTGAATTAATATACCATGATTATAATGGAAATTTATCCTTAAAGCTGGCGGTCGCTTAGTAGGAGATTTACACCATGACTGCAGCTTAGAGAAACAGGGCTTTAACTATTTTATGACACAATTATATTGTATTACTTTTTGACATCATAATGTGGGCTGTGAGTCATCACTGTTAATTAATGTTTGACAATGGTCGATGTTGTATTGCACTGCGGGACGTCAGAGCATTCATGAGGTATTAGACAAAGCGTTCTCCAAAATACTCACTTTTAAATAAGCATTCATTTGAAACAGATCAAACTGTGAGCTCAAAATGAGGTTCTGAGAGAGGGTGAAAAGAGCGAGAGCCGCAGCTCCAGTATTGAGCAAAAGGGCTGTTTTGTATGTACAGACACAGAGCTCATTACAGAAGAGGCAGAAGCCAAATCCTTCAGTGCCCGTAGGCAGGGATTTACCGAGGAGGAGATAAAAGCTGGTTCATGATCGCAATAGAAGTACATGCTTGGTCACTGCACTTAAACACTTCATTGTTTTGGCATTCAGTTGAAACAGTGCTTTGACGGAGCTGTGTGAATACAATTGTTTCTGTCAAATTACATCTCTGTTCTCATTATAGAAAGGAGTTTTGCTGTTGCTGTGGAGAAAGTACTGTAAAACGGCTAAGTTGGGAAGCTGTAAGTGGGAATATTGCACGCTTCGAAAACCATCGTTGTCAACACCTTATGTGTGGTTTGCAATCGCTTCTAAAATGTGTGACCTCTAGTTGAATGAACACAATTCATTAGCAAGATGCAAGGCCATCGGTGAAGTCTTAAAATAGCTAAAAAAATGCACGCATTTTCGTGAGTTTGGAGCTATGCGTTCTTGGGGGAATGCAAAGTTTTTGTAATATCACGAAATTGAGTTCATGTCCTACTGTAGGTATTGACATCGATGTGTTTCCCCTTCATTTTCTTTAATTGTGAAAGCCGCTCCCCCGAAGATTTCAAGAATATGGTGAGAAATATATCAATGCTAGACTGCGTACGTGGCAGATATTCTTGTTTGACTTTGTAATCCCATGAAAGTATAACTATCTGGAGGCTGTGTTTGTGTAGGCTGGTATACATTTTCTTCATGTTTGATTAACAATATGGTAAAAATCCAAACTTAAGGGTGAGGATGGGAGATGAACAACAAATAAGTACATGCATATATCCTCTTAATAACTTTCTGGGGTTCTGTTGTTTCCATTATTATATTTAATATCAAGAAGATTAAGTATGCAGATAGTACACTGTACTGCAGAGAGCAGTCACGGAATATGGAGTAGTCCTCATTACGTATCCCTCACCAGTCTAGCGTTTAATATTTGTAGAACGTTGTAAAATGATGAAAATTAAACTGCTCGGATTCATTAGCTCTATGTGTTGCAGCAATAAGAAAGTAATTAAACCACTGCAGGCATTATGATGCTCCAGTTAAGAAAGAGGCCAAGTTCTTTGAAATTGTTTGTGCTGTAATGAAAAATGGATCAGCAGATTTTTGTTGAAGTTGTTTTAGATTAACAAAAAGACAAAGGCCATAATGTTGCCTTTTTAACCTCTCGCAGATTTACAGTGGTCTCGCTGTTTGTTAAATTATTAAATTTTTTTTTTTTGCATTGCTTGATTCTGAAAAGTCATCATGCCCTTCAGTGGTTGGATATTTTCTAAAAGAGAGCAACAGGTTTCGGAAGTAAAAACTTTTTTCTGCATAGAGAGTTTTTTTAAGGGTAATTTATAAACCTATAAAGGGATAGTTTGCCCGAAAATGAATATTCAATAATTTATTTATAGGCGTATATGACTTTTTTTTATTTAGAAAAACACAGTCAGAGTTTCCAAGCTTGGTAATGCTGGTGGATGGCGACCATTATTTAGAAGCTCCATTTTTTTATGTTTAACTCTAGCATTTTTAGTCAAAAACTACATTACCCATGATGCTGCACAGTAAATTTAATCAGAGAGCTGCAGTGAGAAAATCACAGCAAAAGAGAATTCTCTCTCAAAATAGTTAAACACAAACAAAACAATTAAATACATTGTTTCTATAGATATAATTAACATCTTGAAATAAATAGTTTTATATTTATCTATTATTTTAAACAATTGTCATTTGCAGTGCTTCATGGGAATTGTTGTTATTATCCCTCAATACAGCCATCAGGTACACAATCTTGTTATTTGTCTTTTTGTCCAATCTTTGCATCAAATCAATGTTGCTATTCACCTTGCAACTGGTTGGCTGACAGGGCTTATAATGGAGACTTTTTTTGAACCCTATGGGAAAAATGTTTGTAATAATTTCAATTTTATTTGGTAAGTAGCCATGTTAAGTGAGATAATACTCAGTAAGATCAAATAAACCCATTGAGTTTCAGGGATAAATATACATCCTGATGATGAACCCTGTCCAAGTTGATTTTGCGATAACAGATTCACTGTACTTTTCCCCCCCATATTTATTCAATTTGTAGGAAACGTACAAGATTCTTCATCAAAAATGTACAAAGAAATGAGAAAAGAAGCAGCTAGCAGCCACTCTCAGAGAAAAGAAAGCCAAAGTACAGAAAGAAATGAGGACATGAATATGTGCTGTACAATAACAGTGTATTATATTTCCAAGCGGAGCCTTATTGGTTTGTTTATTGAAGATGGTGAAAAACTCATTTTATGGATAGTAATAAACATCTCTGTTTATTGAATACACAGATCAATTATAGACTGGGGAATCAAAACTAATCTTTTTTCCCTCTTGTGAACACAGACCCACGATTCTGCTATGGCTGATGACAAATAAATGAACCTCTGTGTAGGAGGGTTTTTTTTTTTTCCACAGTCCAGATATAAAAGAAGACTATGATAACAAAGGTTGAATTGAATTCTTTTTGTCTATGTCTGTTTGTAAAGAAACACTATTTTTTTTATTTGTATTTTGTGTCACGACTGTTTCATGTTTTTCATCCATCTGTTGCCAAAGAGCTTTGGCATGCAGCTTTCATCTCTACTCTACTTCACTATCATACATTTACTCTGACCCCAGCGAGGACAACCGCGATTGAACACACCTTGTTCAGAGAAACATAAACATCCTGTTACAATCAGACTTGGAGAGCGGGCGAATTAAAATTGCATGTGCAACAATGGTCCGAAATTGAAACAAGCGTTAGACAAGTTGGACAGAGTTAATAGCATGATTCATGTGTTGGCAAGGTTGCTCAAAAAAAAGACAAAAGGTCCCAATTAAACAGTGTACACACGGATTCGTCAGCTTCCAAGATCACCTTTGATTAGCTATGATGGCAAATTAGTATTGTTCAACCTTATGTGCTCTAAATCATGTAAAGCCCCGCTGATGCCTTCCCTGTGCACTCTGAAGTCAGCTCGTAAACACAGACGGCTGGCTGAATTTTCAAATCTGCCGATTTGATTAATGTCAAAAAACAATAACCATCAATTACTTTCACAGCGACTTCCTGACAGCCAGTTGCCCATACGCTGCGATATTTGATTTCACATTAACCAAATGCTTACATGAATAGTGGCACATTTCATAGTAGCTGGCAGCTCGCTATCTCTTGGTAAATCTGTTTCTTATTAATGTAAATAAGTGGCAATTGTGACATCCTCTGGAGAAAATAAAAACACAATTTAAAGATATTTATGCTCTTTGAACTGACATAAATTGTTTAAACATTTGTTCAATAAAATATGTTAATGAATAAATGTATGTTGATTTATTTACAGTTATATTTTGTCATTTAGCAGCTAATTTGATCTATCTATCTATCTATCTATCTATCTATCTATCTATCTATCTATCTATCTATCTATCTATCTATCTATCTATCTATCTATCTATCTATCTATCTATCTATCTCTTTCTTTCTGGAAAAAACCCCAAAAGGTTTATTGTCGCTTGTTTGTTTTCGCACAGTTGCACAGAACCGATTAAGTTTCTCCATTTTGATTTATTGTTTTTATTGCATGTCTATAACAAAGTCGAACATGAGGAATGAAGTAGAGGTATGATTATTGATTGCATCCACAAGCAGGTTTTAGTTAGACCAGAAAACCTGTCAACACCTGTCATGCAGTACTGGAAGAACAGCAGTGAGAAAGTCAATGAGAAAGAAAAAAGCAAGGGAGAAAGGCGGCAGCAGAAAAGAAAGGAGAAAGAGTAAGAGATGGTGGGGAGGATGAGGGACCTCGTGAGAATCGACTCCTCTGTAAATCAATTCTCAGCCAGGTTTCACAACAGTCTGAAATCTTCTATCATCATGATGAAGTATGAAAACACAAAGGAGGAAAAAAAACAAGACTTTTGTTAAGTTTTACACATCAATATAATGTCTGTGCTTCTCTCTACATAAAAAAAGTCAGCCCACGTTTGTGCAAGTGGTGCATGCAGACTGAGGTACCACCAGAAATGAAATGGTATTCCTAAATAATAGAATAGGAATTTGTCTGCCAATCAAAGCAGGGCCTGTTTTTAAAAGATTGCATTGTGGTGATCAGTCCAACCTGAAGTAAAATCACATCACTGAATATAACTAGTCTTGGCTTGTTTACACGGAACTTCTATGTAGGCAAGAACTTCAGTAACTTCAGATGAAAAACTTTCAGACAAATTGGCCAGTTAGTTTGTACATTCATTGTACACAAAAAATGTTCTAACACACGCCAAACCATCAGTCTCTCCATGGCCCTAAGCAATAGACGGAAATAGAATATATTCCAGCCAAATGTTCTGAAATGACTCCACTCCAGGTTTTTTGTTTCTCATTTGTTGATTCACATGTTCCTGTGAGAGAAAACATATACCCTTCAGTCTGAAACAGGAAGAAAAACAGGCAAGTGGAGCGAAACAAACGAAAAGGTCCAGTTTTCTTGAGATCTGTTCAGTCAGAACTGTTGCATGAAAAAGTTAAAACATTTCTCACCTTGAAACTGATGTAAAAATGTATGTGCAATAAAAAGTGTTGTCATTTGTAATTCATGCAGTGCTATTTATGCTATTCTTTGCCCTTTGTGAATGGCTTCATGCAGAGGAAATATCCAGGGAGTTGAGAACATATGTCATGCTGATTAAAGTAATTCCAAAGCACAGCATCTTAAAGAATATTCTTCAGTATTTTAGTTATTGAGTCATTGAACATTATTGAACACGGACTCCTAGGACAGTTTTAACAGTTTAAAAACCTTTTTTTAACTTTAACTAAAATCCAGCATCCAAAATTTGGGGTCAGTAAGATTTTTAAAACGTTTTTAAAGTAGTCTCTTATGCTTACTAGGGGTGCATTTATTTAATCAAAAATTAACACAGTGATATTAAGAAAAATATTAATATAATTCAGTATAACTATTTTTGTTTTAATATATTTTAAAATGTAATTTATTCCTTTGATGGCAATAATCTGATTTAGCCTCCATTAGTGTCATATGATCTTTCGGAAATCATTCCAATATGCCGATTTGGTGCTCAACTGACATTTATTAATATTAATTAGTGCTGCTTAATTAAAAGTAACAGTGACACATTTTTCCAGGATTCGTTTACGAGTAAAAGTTTAGAATAGCTGTCACCAAGCTTTTCAGTAGTATATACTGTAAATTGTCCTTGATGTCTTATGAAGGCCCTACAGATAAATTGATGGATCTTGTGCATCTTAAAATATGACATTTATCATTTTGCAAAGTCAAGCAACTTATTTCTGTGATCAGTCCAGTGTGATGTTGGGCAAGTTGGCTAACGCTTCTTCACCTGGACTGTACTCCAAACGAAACAATAAAAACTCTTAAAAGTTTACACTTTTGGACAACACTGTGGCTTTCATTTGGAGCTCTGGGGAAAACTGAATCTATTTCATGAAGATTACACTCCTAGAGGCTGCAGATGGCTCTCACCGGGTTACATGCTTTTGATAATTGCTACTGCAGAGAGGCCTGAGGTTACAGCAGAGTAACGGAGCATTCCGAATGAGAGCCATCAAAGTGCTTTTCATTAGCCTCCTTCAGTCTCCTTATCAATTAACTCCTTTAAATCACACATTCACAAAGCCACCCAGACGTTCTGCGAATGTGGAACGGGACGTGAATAACTCGGCGGTAGAGCGCCCTCATCAAGACAACAGCCAGACATCTCACCTTTCCGGAGAGTTATTCTAGCGGGAGTCGTCTTGTATCCTCAGTCTTTTACTTAGCGGTTGTCTCTAATAGCCGTGATTATGCATTATTAGTTATGCCGGCGGTTGGATTGACTTTATCAGCTCGAAAAACAGTGAGGTGGGAGTTTTCGAATGAGACCCTGTTTTGTCCCCGCCTGACAATGAGGCTGCAATTACTGATTTGCCATTTCCAGCGAGTCCCAGGCCCATTGTTTTAAAAGGTGCCGAGGCAATGATTGATGCGGATGTTTTTGTAGCTGTAATAGAAGCCCTGTCACTGACAGTGAAGACTTGATGGTCGCATTGTGTTTTGTGGGGTATCCATCTATCAGATTGTCATATGGTGGCATGCTTTGCACCGATAAGCTAATTGCCTTTTATCAAATAAAAGAAAGCAAAAATTGTCAGATCGATAAGACTATCTTTAAAATGGCCTAATTGCTTAAAAAATGGGAGGAGAAAGTATGAATGTGGCTATTAGAAATGTTTGCAGGGATAATTCGCTCATTAAATGCAAGCCTTGATCCACAGATGCACTGATATAGTTAGCGTTGAAATCTGTTCTACACGCCAGCGCTTTAATTCTACATTCACGGCACGCGTGATGGAAGAACATTGCAGTCTCAGTAGGACTGGAGATAACCCCTAACTCATCTAGCACACTTAACATGCGGTTCTAGCACAGTAATTTAGTTCTTAGGCTCTACGATTACAACCAACATGCTGTTCGCAAGAATCATATACACAGTGGTTGCCGTACATGCAATTTTTTTATTGCTATTTGTAGAAAAATATTGTTGATATTATTAGTACTTAAAAACTGTTGTGTAGCAAATTCTGTGGTATAGGTGGAAAATTGGAAAATATATTTAAATACAAGCGTTGATTAATGTGATTACAAGTGATTAATGCATGTGTGTGTGTTTATATGTACATAATTAATATACTCAGCACACATACATATATTAGGCAAACAAAAACTTTTATTTGAATAAGATTAATTACGATTGACAGCACTATAAAATAACATTTTAACCTAATAATTATTAGTAAGTGTATAACTTTCCTACGCTTTACTTGATTAGACCACGTTCTCAAAACATTTCTCAAAATTGGCATGAATTAAAATAGATTAACCATATAAAACAGTGATTTTGTTTTGTTTTTTGCTAATGAAGACTATTTAAAAAACAGAATTTCATTAATTGCAATAAAGATTAAACATAAATATTAGAAGAACAAACAAAAGAAATGAGAAATTTAGGTTGAGTTAAAACTGAATTAATACAATTAATATAACTGTAATGGTAATATAAATTTATTACAACAACAGAAACATAAAAAAACTAATACAATTGAAAAAGGCACATACAATTATTAAATTGAAATTTATTTATTCATCTTTGTTAATGTTAATTCAAAAAATACAATCATTTCATGTTAGCTCACTGTGCATAAACTAACTGTTGTAGAGCTATTGTTCATTCTTTGTTCATGTTAACTAAGGTTGTTAACTAATGAACCTTGTTGTAAAGTGTTACCAAATGTTATTAAGAATATATAAATGAAAAATAAATAGAAAACAAATCAATTGTGTGTGTACATGAATACAGAATGCAGATTTTAAGCAGATTGCTCCAGATTGCTTATTTCTCATTGACCTAAAGAATGAACCACGAGCAGAGCAGTGCATTACGCACAGAGCCCATTGCATCTCATCCCTTTCTAACAGACAACATTTGGATAATAATGGATTAATCTGACATAATTATTTCGTCTTAGGCGCAGACCTCTAGTCACGGCTATAAGAAGATGCAGCGATGAGCTAATTTACTGTATTGTCAGAGGGCCTATCATGGCTTCTTATTAGGCTGCATAGCAAATCCTAAGCTAAATGATCTGTGTCCGGCCTTCCGAGGGAGAAGACGGCATTCTGCAGCACAAGTTCCGCCAGCGCAAATGAGATGCGAGATTTGAAGAGAAATCCTCTCCCCCATACAGATATAAAAGCAAGGACGTGCACACAGCCGCCTCCCGATCCAAACATTGACTCATCAGCACACGCCACCTGTGAAAACACCAAGCTATTTTCACAGGAATAAAGAGATGCAACCAACTTGCGCGTTTAACTGTTATGCGCCGCGCTTAATTCCGGCACAGTTGTGTGCGTGTCCTAAACCTACAATTTATCACATAAATGCCAGATAAACCTAATCACTATGCTAACATTTGCAGCTCCGATTGTGCCAAACACAGAAGCGTTAATTAATCTAATGTTCTTGCGGCAGACGCAAGCAGTCGCACATGCAGGCACGCTGTGGGAGTGATTTGTAAGGCACCATGTGGGGCTCTAATCTGCGGGTTGCAGCGGGATCTTTACAGCCTGCTCACGGGCCCGAGTGGCAGAAATTAGGCCCAAATTCAATCAGTCGTCCAGGCAGGCTTGGGCTTTTTCCTGCAGGCCTCGGGGCGCCTTGGGACGCGAGCTCCATCTGCACTAGGGGTACGGAGAGCTTGCGCTCGCGGCGCTAGGGAGTTATGAGTATTGCGAGCCGCCATCTCTCCGCACATTAGTGTCACGGCTAAACTAAATAAGGACTCAGGGCTTGAGTGTTTAGCTGAGGAGTAATTTAATTTAGGCAACAACGTGCTGTTGTAAATCACAAGGATGAGACGGTGGACTGCATCTGGAGAGGGGTATTTATCTCAAGGCAATACCAGAACATTGAGTTAAAAAGAAATCACACCCTGAGATTATATTTCCCGTTCGTATTTCTGCCTGATTTGGAAGCCGAAGTAAATGCGCAGCCAGAGCAGAAAACAGCTCCTATTTTTCGAGCAAGTTAACTTTCATACGGTCATTGTTGAGGGATTTTTGCAGCGGCATCGAGCGCTGAGAGCACTGTATTACCCGATTGCATCAACTAATCCGCCAACCTATTTGCTGAGGAATATACAGAGCAAGACACTGGAGAACGCATTTCGCGTCTGACTCGGTCGTCTGTGAAATTGATAAGCCACAAGAGATCGACCGTTTCGTACGAAGCCGCAAACACGCATAAAACATTGTGGAACACAGAAGAGCAGGAAAAGCAGGAGCCATGTGCGCCGTACTCAGGTAAATTGTCTGCATATCTCAAATATAATTCATCATCCCCAGCTGCAGCCCTGGCATATTCATTTTTCTCTCTCCCTCTCTTTCTGCACGCTGAAGGATTGTGGGCGATGTGATAGGGTGCATAGGTTGTCCCTTGAGGCCAAACTGACATGATTGGAGCTCCCATTAAAACCAGAATGAAAAGTCCTCACAATGGGAGAAACTCTTGGGAGCAAAATCGGCCCTGGAGACCGGAATAATCCCAGGGTTTTTTCATCAGCAGGTGAGAATCTTGCATACCTTTGCAGCATCTGTGGGTAATAGAATTGATTCTCCAAGAGTGATACGTACGAGCGGTGCAAATTAAAAGAAAAAAGGTTAGGGCAATGTAAAATAAAAAGCTAATCCACAGCCGGAGTTTATCCTTTGGTGTAAATGGAGTGTAGTTAGGTTGTAGGAGCTTTAGCCGCACAATCAGCGCAGGAGTTTGTGATGCAGTGCTCCACTGGGACCTAATTTACAGAGAGAGGTGCTCTACAATACTATAGAGCAAAACCCCAACAAACAAACTACTTACCAATTCATTTATTCCGGCGCTCATGCACAGGAGACACAACTATTTTCACTTTTACCTTGTGCTTCAGGAGCACCGTTTCAAATGCAAAATATTTTTTTTTTCTGCAAATCTTTTAAAGAAAGAAAGAAAGAAATCCGGCATGCAAATAATTGTTTAGGTTCTTATCAACATACGTTCATGCGTATAGATTTAAGGTTTTGGTTAAGATGGCAGTCTGTAACTTTAAATATTCATATTAAGCATTCATTGTTGATTTAACTTCAGAGATGTGTACTTTTTCAGTGAAGCAGCAGAGCAACACTGAGTTGCTCTTGCATGTTTTATGTGACTTGGTTTTCAATAAGGTTGAATTTTAAATCATAAAGATGGTTATTCTGTGTTTCAAGCCTTCAGTAAAACTGGGTTGTTACAAAATATGATATTATAACTATTCTATTTGTACGTAATTTTACAGTATATGCGCTTAACTGTATACAGTGCACTTTCCTAAGGAAGAAATAGTAACGTAAGGGAGCTAAGGTCAGGATTAGTTATTACTTTAAGTACTATAAAAAGTCTTCGAAGTTCTTAGTATGTGATATGTCCACTTCTGATTTAATGGAATCGAGCTGACATGGACCTCTCAAGTGATGATTCACATTTTCTTGCATAATTTGAGAACCTTCCAAAGAGCATATTTTTTGCTTCAATGGAAGCAAGACAAATGTGAAAAAAAGAGTTGTCACAAATTTGCTTATTTGAGCAGTGACCTAGAAAAAGTGTGAAATCCTAACTGTTTGTCATTATTACGCAGCGCTTTGTAATCGCTGATTCTAATTGGTCAGTTTTGGTTTACAATGGTTGGGTATTTTCTAATATTCACTGTTGTCCTTGGCAACTCTGTATATCCGGGTAACTGGAACCAGAACTACTTTCAAGTCTCTGTAATCGCACAACAGATATTCATTCTTTCTTTTTTTTCTCAGTTGAAATTAAAATGACATTTTCAGTGACTGATCAGTTAAATGGGTCAGTATTGATATTAATGTTACAGCGTTATTCTTGTTGCCACGCTGATTGTTTTGTACATTTGTTTTGAAGATTTAAGATAGTATACTGGTATACTTAGATATTGAGCCAGACTTTCACTGTGACATGTATCTAGTGGTCCCTTGTATCAATCTCTTTTTCTTCCAGATGCTGAACGCAGCATACATCTGACTTCACAGTAAAGCTGTCACTTATAACCACTCTAAGCAAAATAATAGATTTGAAGGTTTGGGAATATTATTCAATTTTACAGCCCACCGTGAAAGAGGGTTTTATTTCCCTCACAGAAATGACTTCGTCTGCCCAATTGCTGTTCCTGGTAATACACAATAAAAAAAAAATATCAAAATGCGTTTTTGCAGAACAGGAAGGGCAAGAATTGATCACACTCTTCCATTACAGAAGCAAACAGCGGGCTAGAGGGAGAGGAGGAGAGATGAAAGAACATCAATGCAGAGAAAATGTGCAAAACCACAGAGAAGCACTGCCTGGCATAATGACTCAGCTACCGCGCAGGGACCAACAACTTTCTAAAGCATCTCAGACATTAGGCAGAGAGGCGGGATGCTCCTTGCCCAGTACTCTAGCTGTGGGCGCTGCCTGATGCAATTAAAACGAGCCCACGGAGCCTGTGCGCAGACGCAGTGATGTGCCTCGTACTACTGAAGAACATCACATCAGTGTTGTAAGGACGACCGGGCCCTAATCTACACTTTTTCAACAGCCGGCACACCATGCATAATTAACACACATTACTAATTCAAACCTAAAGTGGTTCCCATGTAATCTACTGCAGTTCACTTTAATTAAACACATGTACTCTCGAACGATCTGCAACCGTGTAATGTGTGTGAATGAATAAAGAACAGCAATGGGATTCGGTCATGTGCAACGGCAGACCCATAAACCCAAAACCCGATGGATCATTTCAGGGCTTAATATTATGCAATAAATTGGAGCCAAATTTAAAAAAAAAAAAATTTGGGCACTTAAAAATGTATGAATTTCATTGCACGTGTAATAAAAGATGCATTTTCAGACAAATTATAATTTTCCGAGAGATAACTTTGTTTTTGGATGTACTGTAATTGTGCAATGACTTCAGATCTGAAGGTTATTTTTCTACCCGGTCTCATAGCATAAACGTACCTTGGTGTACCTTTTAGTAAAACACAATTATGTACCAACAAGTACATATCACTGCAGTTTGCAAAAGGAATGAACACTAGAGGCAGTAAAACAAAGACAGCTTTTATTCCTTTTTCACTACTCTACAGAGTTTCGATTAAAAAGTAATTTTCACACAATTACTTGAAGAATATAATTTTATGACTGCAAAACAATATTAATATTCTGAAAATCTTCAGCTTCATATCTATAGGTTTTCATCAATGGCAGTTTTGTTGGATGGCTCGGGTTCGAATCCTGTGTACGTACGGTTCGATAAAACAGTTCAAATCTGTTTAAAAGGAAGATCAAATGGTGCGGTTGCATCAACATATGCATTTTTATATCAGTTTTGATCAGGTATGTTTAGGGTTGGATTTGGTGTAGGGCATAATTTCAACATGATAGAGCATTAACTTTAGCAGCAGTCCATGGATATTTAAATTCTGACATAATAAAAATGTGCCAGGGTTCACAGAGTTCAGTTTCTTTTTGAAAATGTGGTGAAAACTGCAGCAAGGCACGTAAAACGCTGTTGCACAAAAAGTGCGCAGAGAAACGTATTTTTATGAGACCACGTTGTTATTTTTACTGGATCATTTTAATAACCTATTGTACTAAAAATGCATACACAATTCAAAATACACGTTTGTTAATAGTTTTTTTACCCACCCTCAAGTTGTTTTAAATCTGTAGGAGTTCCTTTCTTCTGTTGGACATAAAAGAAGATATTCTGAAGAAAAAAAACAGTTGATGGACACCATAGTAGAATTTTCATTTTTGGGCGAAATATTCCAAGTGTCCAAATGTTTCAGCATTTTTAATCTTGAAAAATTCAAATGATATATAAGTAAATCTTGGGATGGTGCATAAACAAGATGTGTTTAAAAGCAAATCCTTTATCAGCTGGTGTCCATAAAGCATAAGCCGAAACTCTGCAGTGATTTGTAAGCGAGCGTTTGAGATTGCCAGGAGCCAGGCTGACCTTTGACCTCTCCTGAAACACATTATTAAGATAAACCTTTTAAGGAAAAGTTGGGAGACTGGATTTACTCTATTGTGCTTTAAACACAGTAATGGAAACAACCCCAGTGGGCAAGCCTTTGCTGGAAAGTGTTATCAGACAGCTGACCTACTGAAATATCAGTGTTGTGACCCATGCTGCCCCTGCATTAAAAACAGCTGTCTCCTCACAGAGCAAGTCGGCTGGAATGGAAAAAGCCTCAGCTAAATTTGACAAAGGATCTTTAGTGAACTGAAATTGTGTTTTCAATGCAAATTCACTCATTTCCTTCTCTCCTCCTTTGCTGTTCCGGTTCTGCACAGGTTCGTACATGTACGCTGAAATTCTGAGGCAACACATTGTGGGAGTTACGAAGGTGAAGTTCAGAGACAAATTGTGGAGGTGTAAGAAAGGCAACACAGGAAAATGATACATCTGTTCTGTTGCTGCTCAAACATGTACTTTGACACAATTACCTTGTGTGAGTGAATTTTCACCCTTCGGCTTGTGAGAGGTGCAGCGTGCCGGTGACAGGTGGGAACGGAGCTGAGGATTGCCTCCAAAGTGCTTGGAGAAACTGACAAGCTGCTAGAGGGATAGCAGCAGTTGATACTTCACTGCCAACAAACATCTCAAGCTTAGGGATATAACTGCCTAGCACTCTTGTAATGGGGTGACCTGTGTTGTATGTCATACACCAACAGCACGCATCTTTTAAAAGCTAAATGGTTTTTGATTGGTCACATTATGGTAATAAATACCCAGTGTTTAAGAAAATGTAAGAATAGAAACCCTACTATTGGGGTGCAGTCAGGATGTCATGTCAGTACTATACTGGCATCCAGTGGCTGATATGGGAAGATTGTGAGGAAAGCATATAGGGGCTCTACTAGAGCTTCAACAAATTACCTTCTGACATACATTTGACCATTCGCACACACGTTTGTCCACGCATGTGGATTGAAGCATGAATAATTCATCAACGTGGTCAGCATTTTACATATCCAACCCTTTGCGGTCTATGTTAAAGCAACAGTTCACCCAGAAATTAACATTATGTCCAACTTAAAAAAAAAAAGTGGTTTTGGATACCACTGACCTCCACAGTACCGACAAGAACAAAATATATTTTTTGTGTATCCAAAATGAAAAAAAAAAAACAGGAGTATAATTTAGTAAAATGTGATTTGTACAGAAACGTAGAGTCTACTATTAAAAAAATAAAGGGATAGTTCACAAAAAAACTAAAATCAGTCCTTAATTGCTCACCCTTGTGTCATTTTCTATGCTAAAACAAAAAGATGTTTTTTAAATTGTATACGTGATTAATAGTACCCTGACTTCTATACTACAGAAGAAAAAAATACTAAAATAAGTCAATGACGACCATCAACTGCTGGTTCACACAAGTTCTTTAAACATTGATTAGTGGAAGAAAGAAAACTGTAGTATAGGGGTTTGGAACATCATGAAGGTGAATGATTGATAACAGATTTTAACGGTTTATAGACAGATTGATTGTGTGAACTAAGCCTTTAAGCTTGAACATCCACCTTTAAACATACTTACATTAGAGATGGTACGAATTCATACGACTTAACAACCAATTCACCTAAAAATGGTCACATGAAGGTGTTCTGTCAGCTGACCTTGTACGTAAAGTGGACGTTAAAAGAGATCCATGTAGGCCCGTGTCATAAAGACAACCCTTACCCATCTCGCACAACGACTGAAAATACAGAGGTCTGTATTGAATTAAACAACATGCTTTTAAATGTATGCTGTGTGCTGAGACAGGAAGCGGGAGACGCGCTACTATACTCTGAATGTGCTTACGCGTGTGTATTCAATTACCTCGCCCCAAGTTAATCCATGGTTCAACAACAATTTTAATTTCATGGAAGAGTACACAAATACCTGGGGATTGAAAGATTTCTGCATTTTAATGACCTCGGTTACAGTAGGACACCTGCCGGCGCCGTCTGCAGACCTTTTTGTTCGACGGCGCTAGTTCTGACTGGTGAAAATAAACAAACGCTCAGCAATCTATCAATCAAGCGTGTCGCTATGATAACTAACGGCGTGAGGAGGACCCGCGTCTCTACAGAAGCGCTCTCTCTCCATCAGTAACACCGGCGGGGATCCTCTGATGGCTCTTTATACATCCTGGTAAGAGAGACGGGAGTATTTCCTCCCCCAAATCGAGGTGTGATAGAACAGAGATAACTGACACGAAGCGCGTCTCTAAAAATGATCGAAAGCCTCGGCGCTCGCGCACGCTTGTGATTATACTTCGGATAGGCGCTATAAATGTTCAAACGGAAGAGGAAGTCGGCATGTTTAGCAGAGAAAGAAAAAGTCTGTGAAACGTGCCCTAATTGATAACTCTCGTTGTGTGGTGCGGTCAATTTGATTTCAAACTGCTCGAAACACTTTTCTTGTTGACTTTTCCTCAGTCGTGAATGTGCCTGTAAACCAGTCGTTCTTGAGAAGTGGGACCAGACGTTGAAAAGTTGTTCACGTTAGCAGACGGATTGCACTTTCATGTGTGACCAGCAATTCCACAACACATATAAAATATCATAATGAAATATTATCAAAATATTTAACTAAAGGTGGAGGCGAAAACCTGAATTTGTAGTCATTTTATATCGAATACATTGGATCAATTAATGTATTGAAACAACGATATTGTATATAAAGCTTTTATTCAAGAGTCACATTTGAGGATTTTGTTATATCACTGAAACACAAAATCTTACATACATTTCTTTCACAAAACGGATATAGTTCATGTAGTAGCCATTTTGTTTTTTTTTCTATTGATGCTAGAAGCTAATGGAACCTGCTTCAGGAGAATAGAATTATTTTGATATCATTATTAAAATATTAACTTAGCAGAGCCAGTCCTACAGCAATGTACTTTGCAGTGGTAAACTGTGCGGTCCTTTAGAGTGACAGCTGCCCCTGATATTACCTGATTTTATTACATTTATTGAACACCTGACGGTGTTGACAAAAATTGGGGACATAACTTTGAGACCTTATAAAACATGCATGCATCACTGAACTTTTTCATAATTAAAAAACATTTTTATTAATATGAATGATTGAACCCTTCTCTGTGGACACACTGTTGTAGATGTAGTGAATAGATAAGGGTCATAGATTTGGTATAATACTCAGAGAATTAAATCGAATGTGATCATTTTGTTAAATACATTCAATTATTAAAATGTATTTTTAAACCTAATAGCGGCTACACTTGCTGGATCTGTTTTGTCCCACGTCTCAAGAAAGATTGAAATTTAAGACACAGATGTGTTTTGGAAAGGATGTACAATCTTTGCCAACTACTGTTAGGTCAAACCCTTTGGTTTCCATGTAATTTGTCAAAGAAAAGCAAAGAGTCAGGTAAAGGAAAAGCCTGTTGTGGCTTGTCAGAGCTTAAAATATGAAATACATGAGACTGTACGCAATTAAAAATGTAATGTTTATTTGAAATTGAAGACTACATAGAATGTGAAGAGTTTTACAGTTTCATGGTCAAAAATCTGTGAAAATTATAATTTTGGTTGTTATTTTATTTACTTATTTATTGGATTTCAGTTGTAGAAAATCTTAAAACCAAAGCTTAAAACCAGACAAAAACAAAAATGCAGTTAGATACTGTTAAATTAGTTCACTTAAGAAAAGATTAATTGTATTTACTAAAGCAATGTTAAGGTAAGAAATTCAGTTGACTAACTTGTATAAGTCAATGTATTTATCTGTTACTAAAGTAGCCGTGGCAAAAAACAAAGAAATTCAATTTTGAACAGAAATGTATGGGTCAAATTGACCCTCGAAACAAACAGTTCATTATTTTCTCATGTTTTACATTTTTAGTCTCCGACAAGCAGCAATAAATGTTTTTTTTCTATGGCTCATCAGTGTTTCAGCAAATTGTATTGAAATCAATGGGGTTTAAACTAATGCCCAAAACAAATGGGGCACCCATATTATTAACACAACAGAAGGACTGAGCTAGAATGAAATCTCCACTGACAGTTCTAACTCCTGTTCGTGACTCGACAGACTCATGTCCAAATGTGTAAACTTGCTCTGATATTGTAAGAATGCAGACAAAAACAAAGCTGTCCCTGGTAGAGGCTCATTAAACTCAACTCAGACCATTTTAAATGCTAATTCTGCAGTGGCTCGTGGGCATTCTGCATTAATGCCAGCACTTTTTTCTGAATCCAGAAGACTGCAGAGCATCACATGAATATCAAACATTGTGTATAAATTAAATTGGAGATTTTGACTGGAATGACTTTGAGCATCTGATTTAAATTTAAAATTCCAAATGCAAAGTCCACTTTGGAAAATGAAATGGAATTTGTACTTCAGAGCCATCAACTCTCTAGGTTGTTTTTATTCCGTAACAAGCACTTATTATGATGAGAGCTATTAAAGCCGGCAGTAGAGGAGACCGTGTCAGCATCGTCTGCAATGTCAAAAGCCCCTGCGAAACATCCAACCGGTGGCCTCTCTCTTCATAAAGAGGCTTTTCAGCAGGTTCTGCCAATGCCAAAGGTCAGATTGCACACATAACCGCTGTTGCTTTATCAGACTCATGGACAAACCCCACAGCAAGAAACTGTGATCCACGGTTTCCTATCGACAGGTGGGGGAATTATGAATACAATCGACTCTCACAGTCATGCCTGCTGACTTTTCCAATCAATAGGCCTCTATAATTGATCAATCTGCTGCAGCTGCAAACTTCTAAACTGTTTCAACAAATAGCTTCAGACTAAATAGTTTTCACAAGACAAATCGGTGAGCCTAAAAGGGCATCATTAGATATTAAAGCAGAAGCAGCAACTTGTCTGTGCTGGCCTTGGGCGTTCTATTTAGAGTCAGTAATAAATGGTTTGCTCACCAGTATCATCTGTCGCCTTGCCTTGGCAGTCACTTACGCTTTTCTCTCAGGGATTTTACCACACACAAAACTGCAGCAGAAGGCCTATACTGGCTTATATGAGCATAAGACCAGGATAAATAATAGCAAAAAGCAAAAAATAGCTGAAAATTGTAATTAATACTTTTAACACTTTAAACCGTACCAGTATTTCCTCTTAGGAAAACAATAGAAGAACAATATTTTTTAAAGGAAAATAGGATGAAATGGGGTAGGCGATTGGGTCTAATGTTGTTTCAGTTAACTTTTATTGACAGGCGCAGTTGACAATTAAAAAATAAATAAATTATATTTAGCAGTGGCAAATTGCTACCTGTTTTGATCAATTTAGGGACTTTTACAATGTTACGAAAATTAATTCCATTCTTTTGTCAAGTCTCAAAAACGTGAAGTCCTTATCCAAACTAATATTAAGCAGCAAACATGTATTCAGCATTGCTGATAACAAAATCATATCTAAAAAGCAGCTTTGCGGTCACAGGAACAATAAAAACACATGCAGAAATGGAAAACGTATTTTTAATTGAAATATTACATAATGATTACCGTTTTACTGTATTTTTGATTAAATAAATGCAGCCTTCGTGAGCATACGTGGATTCTTTCAAAAGTAAGATTAAGAAAAGAACTTTACAATTCAGATTTTTGAACAGTATAGTATGCTTGTACATAAAAGCAAATACGTGTGTTTTGGCTTTCAGTTTCAAAACTAATAGCATTATGAGGTTGGGTGACACAATTAGAGTATACTCAGCATCTTTCAGCCCAGGACACCCTCTTCTGCATCTACCCAGACCATTAAATATCCACTTAAACACATAGAAAGTGGAAGAGCTCTTCCATTAACTGTGCTTCTTAATGTACATTACAGCGCAGACTTCATAAAAGCTATGTTTTTAACTTCCTTAGTGCATCTGTTGGAATATATTAAATGAATAAATTAAAAAGCTCCAGAGACAGAGAATATTAAACATTTGGAAACTATTTATTGAACATTTATAACCAAATATCTGTTAAATACATCATTTATTCTCATTCTTTATGTCTCAATGATAAAGAAAGAATACCAATATTTACACTTTGTATATGGACTGTTGCATGACACTTTAAGGCGCAAAATCTTTTGGCTTTCGTTTGATCGGAACAACAGTGAAAGAAAAAAGTAATGAAGCTGTCAGTAAGGGTGAAAAGTTATGATTATTCAGCTAAGAGAAAATTAACATGTCTTGAGCTCCTCATTTCAAGTTCCTTCGAATGAGGCAAAGTTTATAAATTATACTTTGAAAAGACAAATATCTTTGTATATTACACATAACTGGCTCCACACTCCTGCACACATCACAGTTCCGTCTCCTAGGCCACGGTTTTGAAGGTCTGTAGTATCAAGTTGGTTTGGTGGATAAGCCTGTTGGCACTGATAAAGACGTTTATTGCCCTGCGGAGGGGAAAGAGAAAAGTCACTGCTCAGGACATCAATTGGCTGATCATTTTTCATTGAGCAATGCACTTTCATAGAAGATCTGTAAAACAGATGTCTGCTAGAAGCATAAGCACTGCACTTTGAAAAGACATCCGTCAATGTCCGCTTACTTACTTTCCGTCTTTGAAGTATGTTTTCAGCGTATCGCTGAAGCTTTTGGAGTACTTCACAAACTCCTTCTTTTGGTGTTCAAGTGCCTGGGAAAAAAAAAAAAAAAAAAAAGTTAAACACGCTAATATTTGGCTATTAAAAAAATTGAGAATTGACACACTGTTAATAATGTAAAAAAGATCAAGGTTATAGTGAGGCATTTATAATGCAAGTGGCCAATTTTTATGATTAAAAAGAAATGCGAAGCTTATTTTATAAAAGAACTTTCATTAAAAGTTTTAATAGAAAGGTTAAAGCCATTGAAATGTTTTAGTCATTGCAACAAAGTTATTAAGTATAAATAGATGCTACTTTTTTTTTTTCACAATTAAAATCACATAACAATTTACAATTTGTGGCTCTGTTACTACAAATATTTTAAACACTGCAAGAGTCTACATTTGATTTTTTTCAAGAAAAGAAGGCACAAGTCTAAATAATTTAACTTAAAGGAATAGTTCACCCAATTTTTCTGAATACATACCCCCAGGCAATCCAAGATGAATCGAAATAGATTGAGAAATTTTGCATAATTTGCTCCCCAATTAGTTTAGTTAAGTCTCTCTGCAGAGAATGCGTGCTGAGTCTAAACAGATGATAAAGAGCTGAAAATATTATGAAGTTAAAAGCTGTTGTTAAACTGTTGAGACTCTCATTCTAATGGCACTCATTCACTGCAGAGGATCCATTGATGAGTAAATTACTTAATGCTACATTTTTCTCAGTCCATCCCGTAAAGTAACAATCTCACCTACAACTTTTGTACATTTAATTAAAATTTTTGGGTAGTTATTCATTTAAGGTATAGTTCACCCAAGAACTTACCCCTTGCCTTACTCATCTTCAAGCCATTCTAGGTGTATACAACTTTCTTCTTTCAGACAAATCAGTATTATATAAAAAAAATGTCCTGGTTTCTCTGGGCTTAATAAAGGCAATGAATTTGGTTTGAGATTTTGAAGCCTAAATTTAAATAAAAATAAGTGCATTCCTTTAAGATAAAAGTAAAATAAGCATATTGCTTTGATTTAGATGGTCTTTATTCACTCCTGGAGCCATGTAGAGCACTTATGATGGACGGATGGATGGATGGATGGATGGATGCACTTTTTTGGGCTTCAAAATCTCAATTCCCATTCACTGCCATTATAAACTTGGAAGAGCCAGGACTCCAGTATAACTCTGACAGTATTTTTCTAAATGAAGAAAGTCACATGCACCTAGCATGGCTTGAGGGCGAGTAAAATAATAGGGTCATTTTCTTTTTTGAGTGAACCATCCATTAAACTTCTATTAATCCAAGAACGTTATTTTTAAAACCATGCCAACCTGCTTGAGCAACAGTGAAAATAAGAAATACCTACCCTGCGATTCTGATACTGATATTTCTTAAACACATTGTTGACTGTGTCCAGCAGCTCTTTTATAGCACTGGCGATGTCTCTGTGGAAATCAGCGAGAGGTCAGGAATGATGAATACATTTATGAACAGCGAAGCACTGACTCAGCAGTCAGGCAGTGGAGAATGGCAAGATAATAGAGGAGAGGCCCATTAAAATGTCTACAAATCTTTCTTGTTTGAACTTCTCCTGAGGTCTATGTATCCATGGTATTGTCAGCTACGCAAGACCGCTTAGTCGATTAACTGTTGGTTGATTGCTTGATTAAAACTAAAGCACTAGACTTTAAGCAAGACTATAAGGGAGGAAAAATCTATAGGGTCCAAACGATTCTTACTGCAGTTATTGCGTGATCATTACTCTAGTTTGTAGTAAGTAAGTACAACATAAGTATTCATTTAGCAGATGCTTTTATCCTAAGCGATACGGTACACTTATTACTGGGACAATCCCTCTGGGGTGACCGGAGGTTAAGTGTCACGCAGATCTTTAACCACTAAGCCATTAAGGTGAAAACAAGGGTGAGGATTCTCACTTTATGGTCTGTAGGAAACGCACTCTGTCGTTGATCTCGTCTGGTATTTTACTCAGGATATGTTTGAGGGCTCGCGCTTTCTCGTTTAGGTCCTGGAACTCCTGCTCTTGTCGTTCAATCATGTACTCTGTGAAATACGAATCACAAAACATCCTACTCTCAGATACTAAAAGAGTCGATATTTGTCGGAAAGATCCAGAAATAGGCAAATGATATCTTTTACCTTCCACGTCATCTGCAGCCATGCGCAGTAGTGATTCCGTGAAGTTGATCTCCACATTCTTCTTCTCCAGTATCTTCATGATGATATCCTGAGTGAGGCCCGGGTTCTCTTTCTCTGCCTTGAGAGGGTGGTGTTGATTGAAGAGCATTAAACGCACATCGGTAAAACTTGTATTACGCTAAGCACGAAATTAATCGTTTTTTCGAAACAAATACATCAAAAAGGGTCAGATGAAGAGAGATAACACATCAGAAAAAAAAATTTGTTATCATCGCCATCTGCCAGCTGATGAATGGACACTTTCAGGAAGGCTTACTTTGATAAATGCTGCCCGCAACGTCTGTGCTGCTGACAGGTTTATCCCCTCCAACTGTCAAATGAACAAATTCAAACTCAGACATTTCATATTCATATACTTTATGATGTAATATCAACTGATTTAAGCTACGCTACTGCTAAAAGTTTTTATTCACGTGACAATGAACACTGGAGTAATGGCTGGTGAATATTCAGCTTTGCCTTTTACAGGAATGAAATATTTTTTAATTATTTAAAATTGCGATTATTTAAGTTTTAACTATGTAACAACAAATTCAGCCTTGCTGAGCATAAATTGCACCAACCCTATATTTTAAACAATACTGTATGCTGTCCAAATTTATTAAGATGCAGAGAACAGCATGCAATATGTGAATAATTCAATGAAAAAAAACCATTGCGTGACAGCATGTTCAATTCTACAAATCTAAACATAAAATGTTTATATGGTTAATAAACACTACGTTTTTGCTCATACTGAAGTGCAAATGTAAATACCTCATTGAAGACTGGGTACATGACTGCATATAATGTCATAGAGACTATTGAATTTGTATCTGCTTCATTCTTCATCTCTTCCATTGTCATCCTCAATGGAGGCCAACCACGGGTAAAAATGGGCAGCCGAGCCACACAGTTTACTCAGTTCTCTCAAGCACACTACAATGTTTGGAAGGAATACACTCAATTAATGGATGTCTCAACTAATAACAATTCACTTAGTGACAATTTTTTATTTTAAACATTTACTTAATCATTTAACAGATACAATACGTTTAAAAACCTGTTACGCACGACAAAATATTAGTGACAGTTTAGAGAATACAATATAAAAAAAATATTCAGTAACAATAAATTATTAAACGTTGAGGTTTTATACTGTGAGGTGCAATTAAGAAGATGCAATTAATAATATAACTTGAAATAAATATTATGAATAAGCCTCTCGATGTTAATGTTTAAATGCTTTACTATTTCTACTAAAAGATAACAGGTGAATATATAATACTTATAAATTTTACAGCAATGGTTTCCTCAGTCTGCATAGCATCACCTACATGACATAATATCGAGGTCATCTGACACGATCTAGACACCTTGTTTTTGTCACAAAATATAGCCTAGATAGTCCGTGCTAGCGAAACTATGGTTAATTATTTAACCTGCTAACCCGTACATTACAATAGACAGGTAGCAAATGGGTTTTTTTCTAGCATCTTTTGTAACAATCCTTCCGGCTCCTTTCGAATCAGTTTGTTTGTTTAAATCACCAAACCAACTAAAGCAGACCATATTCCGATGTCATCCAAGCCTTGCTTATTTCTAGTGTTTTTTTTTTGTGTTTTTTTTAGAGTTAGCAGCCTAGCTAACTCCTCCATAGCCAAAAATGAGCAGGCTGGCTATCAAAGTTAGCAGACAGATCTGTTTATCTCGACGTCCGTACGTTTAATATGATCACAACCTGAACGTAAATACCTGCTCTCGTCTTCGCCTGCACGTCCCGCAGCTGAGGGGTAAGTAATAAAGGTTTCTTTGACGCTTAGCTAGCAAAATGTAGCTTTGTTTGTTTTCAACTTCGGAAGTCGGAAGTTTTCTGCGCGAGCTGCGAGAAAGCTGACGACTTCCGTCTCCTGGCCAACCAGGCTGTGCCTTCTATGGGCGTTTGCGTGCGTTGAATGTAATGTACATTACAGAACAAGAATATTTTGAAATCTTTTTATTTGCAAATCAGTCCACATACGGCATTTAATTCGCCAAAACAAAACCGATATACAGTATAAATAATAGTTTGAGCTGTTAAGACAAATTACAAAGAAATCCACATAAATCAATTTTATTAAAGCTAAAAAAAAGAAAAAGAAATCACACATCTGGCTTCATGTAAATATTTCAAAAATATAGAGTAGCTCATTTTTTCTCTTTTTTTATAAGCACATTTGATGTCCACATGTTCAATGATTTACGTTTATTACTGAGTAGCATAAAAATGTCATTCGATAATAACAGAATACAACAGAGCTCATAATTTACACTTTAACGTCTTTCCATTTTACTTCATTACTACTTTTAATAAGTATGAGTCTGAAGAATAATCCGAGTACATATTTTTCCACCCCAGAACTGTAAAGCACAGAACTGAGGGAATATTAAAAAATAATATTCTAAGAAGTCATTCAACTACTCTCTGACATAACAAATCAAAAGTTTACTTATTTTTGTTCAGCAGGGAGCCATTTCATATCGCCTTAGTAAGATCAAAAAGATACAATGCTTTGATTAAATATGAATGCTAAACAAATCCTCGTACTTGGAAGTACAAGGCGCTTGCATAAGTAGTCACTTTAAAAAACAAGGGATCACAGTTGTTGCACTTTAGTTTTCTTCAAGAAGAGACATGTAAAGCCACTCATAGAATCAGTCCCCTTCACATCTCAGGCTTTTGATTGCTTTCCCTAAGATCTTCTTCATCCTCTTTTTATCAGTTTTTCTTGGAAGCTCTCCATCTGATTGGCATCGTTTTCAGCTTCTGGGTTTTCGTTCAGTTTACCGTGGCCCTGAAACAAAACATTTTTTGATGTTTCAAATCTTCCGTGCTCGAAATGCACTTAACATTTTGCGCATTTACATTCTCAATACACTGCTCTGCATTTTCAGCTGACTTGCGAAGTTATAATTCTTTTCTGCACGTTTTCTCGTTGCTTTTGTTTGATTGATAAGAAAGGCCTTCTGAAGCAGTTGGCTGACCTGTGCTCCATTACGCTCACTGTAGGGATCTGCTTCACTCTCTTCCTCTTCTGCTCTCTTCTGTCTGTCATGCACTGAGTCATCAAGAGTCTAATGGATGTTGCAGGAGAGATGATGGGAACAAGTCATTTTTCATGTAGCATTTTGTATCACTTCCTCAGCACACCAGTCCATCAATGCCTGTATTCCCTCACCTCATCCTCTACACCATCCTCATATTGCTCATCCGGCTGGTCCTCGAGCTGCTCAGGATTGCCTGCCACCTATTGATATAGTGCATCAGTAATCTGCTTATCGTTCCATACCAGTGGGTTCAGTTCTTCTGCTGGAAACTACTAACAGCAACTTTGTCAACAGGTTTTACATTTATTAATTACTGTTTTGTCAGAACTAAAAATAGAATGCTAAAGGATTAATAGGATTAATTGTAATTGCTACAATATAGAGTTATTGGTGTTAATATATTAACCTAAATATGAGAAAGGTAATATAAACAGCTGTTGAAATGTTAATAAAATACTATATAATTAAAAAATTATGTTATGTTGGGGTTATGCTCTTATGCTCACCAAGGCTGCATTTGTTTGATCAAAAATACAGTAAATACTCTAATGTGAAATATATTACAATGTAAAAAAGTGCTTTTATTTCTAAATATTTTAAAATGTAATTTATTCCTATGATGGCAAAATTTACTTTTTGGAAATCATTCTAAAATTGCTGATCAAGAAACATTTCTTGATATCATTGTTGAAAACTTTTTCCATTTATTTAAAACTGATTTTTTTTTAGGGCAGTGTGAAAGGCATTACATTCGGACATTTGAGTTTAATGTGTCCTTGCTGAATAAAATTATTTCTTTTTTAAAAAAAGTCATCTTACTGACCCCAAATGTTTGAAAAGTGTATATTGTCAAATAATGATCCATTTTAAAAAAAAAAAAATCCTTTTATAAATAAATAAATCAAACTTTTAGAAATGTCAGAGGTCAGTATCACTGCAGATTTTGTTCCATTAATAATATAAGAGGTGCATGTCTGTATCCTTCTTGTTAACTCACCACAAGCTGCTCATCCTCTTCAGGCCTGATCTTATTCGCATTTCCCTTGTACTCGGTTTCTCCTGCCTCTTTAAATTCATCTTCGTTCTGGTTGTTGGCCTCATTCACAGAGTTCAGTTTTTTTCCCCCTTTGCCCTGCTCAGAGGAGTCATTTTAAGAGAGAATAAGTCATTAATAGAAATCTTAAACTTCAAATGATATAATTTCCTGTGATAAAACTTTAAAGAAATTGTAATTTGCACTTCAAAGTCAAATAATTGAGCATTTCGAGAAATAATACAGAGAAAGCACAGCCACAGTGTTTACGCCACACTGCCTTGATGTTATTGAATAATTAATTTATGACTCTGCAAGCAATTTGTCATTCACGCAGAGTGTAAGTGGTCTGAATCTTGTTTTTTTCCTCTCTACTTGTAACACAGATAGATTTTCTGCAGGTAATAAAATGGTATTAAAAATGCAGGTAAAATAAAAGACATTATATTGTGACATTATATATAATAACATACACACTGCATTGTCAGACATACCTTTTCATGTTTTTGCATCTCCTTTACATCTTCTCGTCCAGCCATAGCATAGTGTGATTGCAAGGCATTCCCTGCATTTTAACAGAAATTATTACTATACTGTAAAAATAATTTCTTTTCAAAACTGTAAATAGAACACAGATGGGTAATTCTGTCAAACCAAATTTCAGAAACTTCCCTGTGTCAAAGATAAACATGTTTAGTGATGAAATCAAAAATTTTATGTCATGGATGAATATTTACTGAGTAATCCACTTTTTTGTAAAGGGGTGGGGTGGGCGGGGTTTCAGTTACCTGAGATTCAGAGCCAAATTACAGGGGGTAAAAACCTGAACCTATGTTTATATCATATATATATATATATATATATATATATATATATATATATATATATATATATATATATATATATATATATATATATTTCCCCAAATCTCAGCTTTGTAGCACTTTGGTCTTCTGTGCTAGAACCCTTAGCTTCATAAAATACAGCAGAATCAGAAAAAGCCAATACATGCCACAAAAATACCCTTCCTTACCGGCAATAACTGTATCCAAAGCCTCAAAGTGTACTTTGGTTCTGTGAAGTGGCTCTGTCTGTGTCTGTTTCTCCGGGCTTTGGCTTAGCGTGTTGCGAGGGTTAATGCCCAGCTCTTCTGGGTTTGATAAGGAATGTTCCAGCACTGCCTTTTTCCCCTTATCCTCTCCTCCTCTATCCTTTGATGTGCTTCTCTCCTCTTTCTTGCCTTTTCCCTCAGCAAAAATATCAATTTGCCGAGGCTGCTTCATTGCCACTTTGGTCGCATTGTTATTTTCAATCTCCAACACACCTTGAGGGGATAACCCTTTTCCATTTTCCTCATACCCTTCCACCTGTAAAGGAGAAACATCCGTATGACCAAAGTGTGGTGTGGCCTGATGATAAGACACTTGCATTAGCCACAGTCACACATTTACATTATTAGGTTACGTGAGTCATCTCATCCTGAAGTTGACAAACTAGCCCAAATGGCCTTTGAATATATACTTCGACTGCAATAGGAAGTGAGAATAATTTCAAAAAAAGGATTAAGACTTAATCCATTTGTGACGCGAGAGTGTGAACAGCACACATTCATGTCTACAGTAGGCTAATCCATAGGCTTCCTTGCTAATCAATGCAAAAAGCCAACTAGCAAATGAGTTAGCGATGTATGTTACATTTCCATCTGTACCTGAATGGGCTTATTATGCAGCTCCTCATTTAGGTGCTCTACAGTCTCCAGTATATAGCTGGGAGTGCGTTCGGTTGCAAATTGATCAATTTTAGCCTCTCGGCCTGCACTGGATGCTTTATTGCGATTCTCCTTTAATCGCCTCAGCTCTTCCACCTGAAGCTTTATTCAAACATTGAATTAGGATGGAATTAAAAATTTCTCAAGTGATACTTTGTAATTCATAGATTGGGTAATGAAAGTCAAATAGTATGAGAGCTGACTCTACGAGAGAAAGATGCTAACTCAGCGCAGAGACAGTAAAACGTAAATAAAATAAACAGCCAAGGAGAAAATGTACTGAATTTATAATGTTATGTATTCTAACCTTCATAAATAATTGTTGTAAAACAGACTCCCCATGAAGTTTTATTTGAGAACAGTGTTTTATACAGTGTGACACTACTGAAGGAATAATTTGGATAATGTAAGGTGAGGAAGAGCAAGTAGCTTACATGTTAGGATGTGTCACAGTGGCACGTTATATCCGGTCAGATATAATGTCAGTGTTAAAATGTTAATGCAGGCAAACATGCATCTCTCACGCAGGATCAAATGCCAGGGTGACACGTCTCTAGTATTTACAGCTCGAGGTGGCCTAAGGCAAAGAAAAACGTCAACCATAATGAGAGATTTAAGACATGCTTAACATGTGAACGTTGCTTGGCAGATGTTTCCAACGAACTTAACTCCATTTCACATCTCTTCGCACATTTCGGCTGTCACTGTAGGGTGAGATGGCACGAAATGAGATGAGAATATGATTAGTATGTTAGAAAGTTTAGGGTCAAAATGTTTTTGAGAGAAAGAACGAACATGGGTGCGCTGGAACTGATTCAAAGCAACACTAAAGGCTTTTCTTTGATATCAAAATTAATAAATAAATGATTTCTAAAGGATCGCGTTACACTGAAGACCTGAGTAATGGCTGCTGAAAAATCAGCTTTGGAATAAATGACATAATGTAATATATTGAAACAGAATTAATTGTAATAATATTGCTCATTTTACTGTATTTATCTAACAAACTCAGCCTTTGCAAGCATAAAAGACTTCTTTCAAAAACAAAACCCTAAATCTGAAATTAAACCTGAAAATCTTACAAACCCTAAACTTTTGAACAGCAGTGTACATTGTTTTAGTTTAGCTTGGCCGTACGAAATTAAAATGAACGATTTCTTACATTAATAGCACTGTATAGTAAATGTTAATAATTAGTATCGGGATAGCCAGCAATCAATTGTTTTTTTGCATTTGTTAAAGGTGTTGCAGTGGCAGAATGTGATTTACTTTAAGTAAACTAAAAGTAGTGGTCATGACTGTGTGTTACCTGGGCGGCGACAAGTGCGTTTTTATGGTCTTGTACTGTGAGTGACAGATGATTTTTTGAAGCTTGCAGGTTCTTGTGCTGTTCCTGAAGAAAGGAATAACTGTCATTTCAGTAACATCTAGAATAGTAAAAGTCCAGGTCTTAAGATTGTCTTTAACTGAACTACTACACGCAAATTCAAGCTTCCTTGAAACTCTAATCACATAATGCATCACAAAATCCTTTGTAGTATCTCTGACCTGCACATCAAGTAACTGTGCGTAGATGTCCTGATGAGCTTTCCGCAGCTGTCTGTTCTCCTCTCGAAGGTTGTACACATTCTCTACAAAGAGGAAATCTGGTGATGAAAGACTCTAGCAAATGTATGCGGTCAACCGCATTTTATGTGGCTGGAAATGGATTTGGTCTGAGCTTTAAATCTGATTCCTCTGAATACACACAAGAGTAGCACACAGATTCACCTTTCAGTCTGGAAATTTCAACCTCCTTCTCCCTCTGCAGGTTGTCTATTTCCAACCTGTGCTCATCCAGAACACGTTCATGATGCTGCCCTTGATTCTGGTGCTTCTCTTGAAGTTCATAGTATTGCATCTTCAAGTCTTCATGCTGGGACTGATGCAGTGGTGTGCAAACGATATCGCAATTATTATATTTAACATCGTCCGCAAGTAAAACACCACAATCAAAAACGTTCATTATTCCATCTCACCTTCAGTATTTGATGCTCTGTCTGCAGGGCATTCAGTCGATAGGTTGATTCTTGCTGTTAGGTTAAACAAAACTGTAAGTTATTATGCATCCACAACAGCTGACAGCAGCTCTATCATGTTTACACATCATTAGTAATCAAAACACCATACGTTTTAAATTACCTTTTCTTTGTTGAGGGCCTTCTGTGATTCCCGCTTAAACACAAGCAAATCTATGATGTATTGACAATCAATAGAGGCTTTTAAAAACAAACGTGAAGCAGACTGCATTCAGCACAACCTGGACTCATTATCATTCATTATCTATCATCATTATCAAATCGCATCCAGATTAAGTGGGTTGTGTATATCAGGAAATCAATTATTGTGCAAATGAACAGGACATTACCCTCTTCAGCCTTCTTATGCTCAAGCCTTTCCTTCTGGAGGGATTTCTCTAGTTTAGAATGATGCTCATATACCACTGAAAAGAGAAATAAAAATATACTTTTTATAGGTTGTGTAAATATGTTGCATTTCTCATAGGAAATATATTGTCATACAATGTAAATGCATATATTAAACATCAATATAAAAGAGAGATGTGTATTTAAAAATGTATTACGAAAACCAGGATCTGCTTTTTGGAATTAAATATTTTTGTATTGTATACACGATGTGTTAATATAGCTGCCTGTATGGATAACACACACACACACACACACACACACACACACACGGTAACTATACATATACTACAATTTTCCTTTCCTTTTTAAATGATATCATTTTCTGGATTTTCTTTATATTTGAGTTAATTTTATCCCCAAATCACTATAAATTAAGTTATAACATGTATATATGTTATTTATTTAAAGGGAATAATACACACTGGTATTGGTTAGAATATACATATAAATTAACTTAATTCTTCTGAAAATGATTTCACAATGTAAAAAAGCCAGTGGTAAATATATGCTAGAGACGTTTTCCTTTGGCAATAAATGTGACTTGGACGTTTTATGAGATTCACCTTGATATAATGAACAGTATAATCTGGCACAGCAAGGTGAAAATCCTCAGTGTGGTGTTACCCAATGTTTGTCAAAGGACCCCATTCAAAAGCTTAGAGGAAGAAAGCATTGCCATCAAGCGAAAGCAAACAAGTATTCTCAAGGAATGTTGTTCACGAGAAAATCCTGATGTTGTTCTGATGCGTGCCGATTATTATGCACCAACTATTAGGCTTGGATAAGAGGGATTAACAAAACAGGCCAAAACATTTTCAATAGAGATCTCCGGAGGCATTTACCAGATATCTCAAAACAATCAGATAAACCCTAATCAAACATCTAATACGAAGTGCCTTCGCTGTAGGACCTTTTCATTAATTTTCTACCTTGCAGCTGCGCAGAAAGTGACTCTTGATGCTGCTGGTACTTCAAAGCCGTCGCCTCAGTCTTTTTCAGCTCTTTATGCATCTCGTATGAGATCATGAAGGCGCACAACGTCCCGCAGACGAAGATGAGAAGTAGGAAAGACTGAAATATTCTTCTCTGTCGTCTCGAACAAATTCCTTTCCCCATCCTTTCCTCCTTTTCTTGAGTAGGCAGTAAAGACTATGTGCCATCCGATTCTTCTTCGGTAACGTAAATGTTTAGAAAAGCCACAATGATCCGTCTGTTTATTTTTTTTCTCTCCTCGCGATGCTGTTCCTTTAAGGGACGCACCAGTTGATTTCTCCTGGGCTCCTCAACTTAGCCCTAATTATAGGCTACTTATCCCTTACGGAAAAAGTAAGTCCGACTAATGACTATGAATTGGCTTTTTCAAAACTTTCATACGTGTCATTCACAAAGGACTATCATTATAGTGAGTTTGTTCTAACCAACTCCTCCCTTTTGAGTACAGTGCCACCCAGAGGCCATGCCCTGACTTGCATTTACTTCATAAGAGATTAGAAATGCGTCAGAAATCCAAAAGATTTAAACATATTGATATAAAATAGCGTTTTCTTAAATACGTTTATAGGCTACAGCTTTTACCACATCATTTCCGGCACATTTTAGATAGGCCTAATGTATTGTGTTTGTTAGTGTTTTTTTGTTGAAGTTTTAAACACTGCTCAAGTAAAATGTAAATATATAGGATCATTTATGAAATGAAACTATGGTATTGCTACGACTGATTAATAAAATAGTATTTTGTGTAGGAAGCCTGCATGGATAGTATAACTACACTGACAGGAGGCAATCTGCTGAGACCTTCTAGTTTTGTCATTTAACTTTCATGAACATGATTGCAAATCATAAATGATAAACCAGATATATGTAGTGTAAATACTTACTAATTTTTACACATAGGACGTTTCCAACATGACTGTGAGGATGATGTCAGAGGGGTGGTCTTCTTTCTACGAAGCGCTTTAAATTGAGCACATACGTCGATCTGGTCAGATCATTCATATTTCTTTGTGATATTTGTCTGAGATGTGCAGCTGTGAAATTTTGATGCTAGCAACAGATAGCTGTGTACAATCTAGCATCTCATGGGTCAACGATACTTGATGCCCTCAAACAAGTGGAATGAAGTGGGAACGAAGCCAGCTACAGAGCAGAAGAGCTTTAGAAAGCTGACCCACCATCATGCCAGGTGTACTGCTAAAAAGACAAGAACTTTGGGTACCAACTAATGCAAAAAACGGTTGAAACTTTTCTCTTTGGTTGGAAAGGTTCCAGAGCTGACAAAACCACTGCTCAGTCTTCTGCTGCGTTTGGGACGAGGGTGTGGATGAGAATACATGGGTTGATGGCTGGAAGAAGACCATTTGGTTTGCTGAAAAGCTGAAGAACCAGTCAGATGTAATGAATTCACTGCCTGACACCTCCTATGAACACTGGGACGATTCGAATGACACAGGGAAGACAGAAGAATGTGAAGTTCTTGGGTGAATGGCAGGCAAAGAAGGATGCCTTAAATTTCCTTTGTCACTTTGCTACCTTTGTCTTAGCGTTTTAAAGGTAGGTAATGCTAGTCAACACAGGTAGGTTGCAAAATTCCAGCATGTACTGTACGTTTTATATCTTTTAAAGTCTTATCACCACGCTTTCAACACTTTTTTTCAGCAAAATAATCCTACTGTGACTTTGATAGACTTTAATGAATGAAATAAATGTTGAGATCATAAAAATTTCCAAGACAGTTTGAATGTGCGTGTCCAACAAATGTGATTATGTAAAAAAATTGTTCGTTTTAATTGGTCGTAAAAAAAATAGACTGCCAGTAAAAATAAAAAGTGTCATGTTACAAAAGAAATACTTGGTCCCACTTCATATTAGGTGGCCTTATCTACTGTACTTACGTTTAAATGAATCATTTGCTACAATGCATTTACATGTTTTTACATTGTACTTATATTTTAAAAAATACCTTTATGTAATTAATTTCTGTAATTACATTTATATTTACACTGTTGACTCATCCCTTACACATAAACCTACTCATACAACCAAACCTGTCCCTAACTTTACCCGTATCCCACCTCAATAGCAGCAGAAGTATTTTGCAATACAGTATGAACACAGCAAGTGCATCGCACTTATTTTTTTATGTAAGTACATAGTAATTAAGGCCTAATATAAAGTGTGATCCGATATTTATATGATACAACCAACTATTAGAGTACTAGAGAAAAAGCAAGTGATATAAATAAGCCTTTACAGTCATTGTTACTGATGTGTTAGGCCTTCATAATAAATAATATGGTTAAATATAGTCTATTTTTAGGTTGGCAGGACAAAGTTTGGTCATTTAACATGGGAGGGCTATTCCGACTATATGTCTCACAAACCACTGGAAAATACAGCTCAATGTAACAGTTATTTCATGTACACATGTGGGTGTTATTCAGAGTTATTGTCACTATGGTTAAAGCACACGCCTTGTTTGGGTTAATTTTATGATATTTGTGGTCAGACTGGACCAACTGCAGTAGTCATACTAGAGCAACACCTATGCAGCAATACGCCAGACAAACATTGTAAATTACAAAACTATAGAAGAGGAAAAATCTGTTTTGAATCATTGGTGACCGATGTAAACAGTCATGTCCAGCATGATGATGTAAATAAACCCAGACTTGCCCCGCCTTAAGTCATTAAAATGTAAATTCGGAACAACAGAGAAAGATTTCTTCTATTTGTAGTCCATTAATTATCCTCACTGAACCACACCACTCGAATTTATTAGCTCTTTACTCGTGTACCTAATTTATTTACATGGTAATGGAATTCTCCGCTAAAAAGTAAAATAATAATAATTAACCTCTTAAGACCCTGCGGCCTCAGATGAGGACATTTATATTTTGTTGAATTTCTCTGAGACTGTACATGTCACAGTTTTGAGTCTGGATGTCCTGTACAGAGCACATTCAGGGCTTTTTAGAGATACCAAATGATTGGATGTTTCACCATGGTCTCCTTGTTCTAATAAATATTACACATTTTTATGAAATTCTTGTCAATTATGACTCCCATTATTACACTTCTTTTTTCATGATATGTTGCCCCCAAAACACATTAAGATGCAAATTCAATGTAGTTTATAGATACATTGTATGTAGTGAGAAAACCTGTCTATGACCATTTTACGCAAATTTTGCCAAAGAAAAATGGTATATCGAATACTTATGTTATATCAAAGTTGAGAGTCTTCTTTATACAAAGTTTGGTAAACAAAAAATAACTTAAAAACTAAAAGTGTATTGGTGAATTTAATCCCATTCATGTATTTTCATTATTTTAAAGAAATTGGGTCCCGATGTCCTCAAACAAGGACATAAACTATGGATTAAAAATCCTTGTTTTTTTTGCAGATTATTTTTACTACTCTAAACAATTAAATTAAAACAAAAAATTATAAAACTCTTTTCATGGGTCTTAAGAGGTTAAAAAATACACAATATTAAACTATTTTAATTGGCTTGGTGTACAGTGTTTTAATGTTAAAGAGATCATCATCCAGAAATGAAATTTGCATCATCATTCATCCTTCATTATTTAATTCTAAACATGCTTGATTTTATTTCTTGTGTATGTTGGATATTTTGGAGAATGTTTCAGATGTTTTTAACTCTACAATAAAATTCCATTGTACCCCATTGGATTTCATTACATGGGCAAACGATCCAAAATATAGGCCTATGACATAAGGGTGTGTATGATGATAGAAATATTATTTTTATGAAGATTATCTCTTTAAAGAAATAGTTTGCTCAAAAATTAAACATTGTCAAGCCATTCAAGATGCTTTTGACAGTACTGAAGATTTTTAGTTGTTTGTAACCATGTTTCTATGTGTTATACTCATCAAATATAGGTTAATGGGTACTGTCAGTAAAAAAAATGGTTACAGAAAAAAATAATGAATTCTGAAAACCTCAATATATCATTAGCAGCCATGGCATTCATTTTGTCTTTTTCTTTTTTTTTCTCTTGATCTGCATTTAATGAACCACCAGGGATCATAGGTTCGACTGAAAATTTTCTTTTGTACTGAAGAATCTTGGACGGCCTGAGCATGAGTAAACGGCAAGTTTGATGTTTTGGCAGAACTACTCCTTTAAGCAGTGCTTTGCATTTGGAATGAAAAGAAGGTAAATACAAAATCATTGATGATATGCAATGTAATATTACTTAATACAGGTGCAGTCTCAGTTGATATATTGAGAGCCACCATGTGGATTGATCTCTGACACACCCCATCCAATCACATTCCCAATCTTATCACATGATCCGTCTTGATTGGCATACTCTTTAATCCTCCCTGCTTCCAGCACGTGATCCCACATGTTCACTCCTGTCATTTTTCCTGTGAACGCAACCGATGAGTCCAGGTCTTTGTAGATACCCGAGCGGCTGCGCTCTTGCCCGAGCAGAACGAACCCATTACTGGGCAATACGTAGTCTTCGGCTACTCCGTGCACTCTGGCAACATTCTCTCCATTCACCCATAAAGCGGCCAGCCCCTCCTCTGAGCTCCAAGCTGCACAGAAGTGTCCCCACTGTCCATCTGCTACTACGCTGTGAGCTTCCACTAGATGGGTCTCACCACCCACTGTGAGGAGCACCGAGCGTCTTGCCAAAAGAAGCTGGAGCTCTTGAGGGTTTTTCTTGGTTCCGTAAGAGAAAAGCACTGTTTTATTTAGCGACTGAGTCACTTTGGCCCACAGACAGATGGTGAACGAGTTTAGGAACATGGACATGGAGGGTGTTACCTCTGCGAAGATGTGCTTGGAGCGCATTGGGAATAATAAAGCCATTTCACAGCCTTAAAAAAAAGAGTGAGCAAGATATTAACGATTCATTATTGCACTGAATCATTTTGCAAATACTGACAAAGTGCAGCGCTTGCAAAGTATTTATTTATTATTTCTCAAGGCCACAGCTATTTTTTATTTAAAGTTCAAAATTTGGAATCATTGCTTCTGAAGGAAGTCTCTTATGCTCACCAAGGCTGCATTCATTTGATCAAAAACACAGTAAAAACAGTAATATTGTTATGTAGCAATAGTTACTATTTTATCAATGTTGAAAACAGTGTTTCGCTACTGAATTATTTCGGTGGAAGCCTTTGTTCAAGATTCTTTTACAAATAAAACTTTCAAAAGAACATAATTTATTTGAAAAAAATATTTTGTAAGATTACTGATGTCTTTACTGTCTCTTCTATTTATTAATTTAAAATATATCTTAATTTATTTCGCAATATTACTGTTTTTACTGTCTTTTTGATTTATTAAATTCAGCATTGTTGAGTTTAAGATAGATAGACAGTGTTTGTCTGCCCTGGCAACGCTCTAAACCAAACTGTCTTTTGCAAAGTAATAAAGAGCGTTTTTTGATTAAATTAAATTAAATTAAATTAAATTAAATTAAATTAAATTAAATTAAATTTAAAAACATTCAAATCATAGACTTATTCTTCCTTGAAACATCTACCTGAGGGCAGAAAGCGGTGTGCCGTTGCCCGTTGGAAAAAGGCCAGCTGGGCATGTACCCTTTGGAGATCCGCAACAGTAGCCATAAGTGCTCTCTCCAGCTTCCCTGCATCTGCATTGCTTGCTTCTTGTTCTTTTGGATAAGTGGAGAAGGACTTCATGGCCACTTGCCCCAGACCGGCCCCCAGCAGTGAGCTGCGATCCAGTTTGGTGAGACGGGTGGCCTGGTTCCTGCTGAACTGAATGAGCTGCTGCAGTGTTTCGTTGTTTTGGGCTTGATACGTATCTGCTGCTTCTCTGAGCTGCTCCATGGCTTGGTTCAGATTTCGGTTCATCTGTTCACTTATACATTTACAGGTGTTTTCTGAGGCTTGGACGCATGCTTTGTTGTTGTTAAGCTTATGGAGCTCCTTCCGTACAGATTCCATCTCTGCCTTTACCATGTCTTCATTCTGCTGCATAAGCATGTTGTGCTTCATTTGAGAGTCCTCCAACATGATGAAAAGTTTGTCCCAGCGTGAGAGGTCCTGAGGCGGACAGGGAATTTGTGTAGCTCCTGCTGTGAACATAGAGTATGCTTTTTATTGCTCTGTGTTTGTGCAACAGAACCGATTTTTTAAAAGGTAATGCCATCATGTAATAATACAAGCAAAATGTATTCTTATACATTATTGTGGTTTGCTGTCGTCCTTAGTTTGTCCCGGGGCTGCCACTAAAGGTTTTGTAGTGGCCACAATGATTACTAACTGCTGTGTCGCTTAACTCTCAGAGAGAAGTTCTCTGAAAATGAATAACCTTTATGATGCTCATGAGCATCTTCTGGTTAATATTTTCAAGCTCTAGGTTTGGCTTTGCAGGAGAGAGTTTGATATGTAAATATCAAATGTCGAAAATCATGAAACCTGACAACACTTTTATATTTTTGAAAGATATGGGCTTTCATGACTTATGACATGCTTTTATAGCACTGTGCATTAAAAATACAAATGGTTATATAGATTTCAGTAGTTGACGTCAATGTTTTTAGAAAATTGTTAAAACATTTAACAGCTATATTTTAAAATTATATGGCTGTGTATTTATAACATCTTATCAGTTAAGAGATTCAATGGAATATTTGTTCTTGGAGAATATATTTTTCACATGATTAGATCATTTGACTCTTGTGAAAAGCATAAATATGCTGCATAAATAATTAGCATTTTTATGTTAATTTGTCACACTTCAAGAGCATACAAAACTATCTGGTGAAGACAAAATGTATTGAAAAAAAAATATTGAAAAATTATATGACCAATTAACGCACCAAAACATTTTAACCTTCCACTACCCACTTATTCAAATAATTTGTCATACAGTTGTGATTATTTAAAAAGTTTGATGGAAGGCAAAATGTCAGTGGTTACAAGCATAAATAAAAAAGAAAAGACATCTAGAATTGAAAAATACTTACTTTGCAGACGTTCACCATTGGAGATTTCATTATAGTAGGAATCAGAGTAATCCTCTCCATATTCATAACCAAACACATTCCCACTCAAAAAGCAGGGCAGGCAGAGGGCCAGCATGGCCCCGGGCACATACATTCTGATGTTAATGCTGGTGTGTATGTTAGTCTGCCCCAGCATGTAATCAGATTATTTTGAAGTAAATCAGATGTTCCACAGCCACTAAGATGCCTTGTGGTTGTTCCTGTGTTGTTACACAGTCGCCGTCCCTCATGTGTCAGCCCACTGAACGTACATGAGGCTGAGCAAGCTCTTTTAAACACAACACAGAGCAGGGCTGTCACAGCGTGAGTAATACTTTGTTGGAGGTGGGCAGCATATGTGATGTACTCAAATGTCACAGCCTCTACCCCTGGTTGGGCAAGAAACTGTCACGGGGGTGTGGAAAGGAAAAGTAGGAAAGGGGTTGGGCCTCTCTAAAGGAGAATTCTGCCTCAGGTCAAGGTGGAAGTTATAACGTCTCCAGAGGAAGCTTTCCTTTGCATGTTGTCCGGGAGTAAACCTTCTCCATTTATATCTTTCTTATCTCAGCACTTGAATGTGTCAGTTAGTCTTTTACATCTGGTTATGAAAAGCACAGATTATCTAAAAAATGAAAATGTTGTTACTATTGATTACTCACTGTAACCAATCATGTTGTTACAATACCAAAAAAGGATATTTAGAAGGATTTTTCGTACACTGAATGGCAGTGGGATCTGTGAGATGTTTTTGTGTTCCACAGAAGAAAGAAAGTCATATAGGTTTGGTATGTAAATCATGACAGAATGTTTATTTTGAGTCAATCCATTTAATTATCAGAGGTTTCCACCCTCTGAATATTAACAGGTCACATAAATATTAACTGTGGGTGCATTGGAGCATCAACTCTGATTGAAGTTTAACTCATTCACCATATTAGGAAAAGAGATCTTAGGAAATGAGTTAAGCAGCACAACATTGAATTAATTGTGGCAAGGACTATATTAATAAATTACCAGCAGATTTTTATAGAGGCTCAAGATAAACAATGAGTGATTGAGTATGGCATGGCTATTTAGACCCTTAGGCTAAACTCTTTTAACAACACAAACAAGTTAATAAATGCAATACAAAACAATGAAGTAATAGCATCAGTCTGTTTTCCAGCTTTATTAAAGGAAACATTTGTGACCTCACTACATTTCGAAATAACAGAGTGAAAACTGAAAAAGTTTACTAAATGTTGAGGGTCTTGAACACCTAAAACTTATTTTTTTTTTTTTGTGAAAGGTCTTGTTCCAGCAGATTTTCTTTTTGGTTTTGTAGGCATAATCAGTTCAGTGCAGATTTAAATGAATGCTCCACCCACTGCTTATGAGCGGAGAGAAAGCATAGCCAAATAATTTATTGAGGTGAGGACAAACATCTGTTTAATACTCCTTGTCTGAGGCGTGTCTTCAGTTTCCAATATACTGGCTGTTATGAGAGGGACAGAAATAGCACTGTTTAACTGTAGACTGATTTAGTGTGTGTCTGCTTTTGTGCTGTGCACATGTGTGAGTGTTTAATCAGTATCACCTTTACAGTCTGTTCTTAGACTGTAAAATAACTAACATAAGTACTTTGTTACAGTAATATAATTCTTTTTGCACCCAAATTTCAAAATATACTGTTTTTATACATTTTATAATCCTAACAGCTGTTTGTGACTATAATATGTATCATTTCTGGAGTTTTTTATAGTAGTATATTTATAATTATTATTATTGTATTCTGTGTTATATAATATTCATTGTTTGATTATAGAGAACACTGATTCTGACTTACATTTCATGCCTGACATATTTGTCTTGATATGTGCATATTTCTCCCCTGATTCAGAAGAGACAGCTTGAGAAACTGTAGAAGTTTTACTGGAGAAAGCAAAATACCTGTTACCAATAGAAGATTCAAATTTTAACTGGCAGCTATGGTTTGAAGTTATAATTTGGTTTACATTTGTAAAAGTCAAAAATGCCTTACTGATGAATTTACCTTATGATACACATCTTTTCACAAGAAATGATGGACTAGGGTTATGAGGAATATTGTGATGTTTTCATCAGCTGTTTGAACTGTTTAAACTGAACAACTGTTGTTCTAGAAGGGGTGCTGGAAGGTGCTCCAACCGGGGACTCTATCATTCTGCTGGAGTCCCTGGTTGGAGCACCTTCCAGCACCCCTTCTAGAGACCTCAGGAAGGCCGGGTACTCCGTACTGCCATTCGGCCCGTAGGCACAAATGACAGTGCAGACTAAGGGAGGCGACCCAGGGGTGAACCCCAACACATAAAACCTCAAAAATCTCAGAAAAAGTTATTTGTTTTCCATTTTTAAATTTTTAAATAAACTTTTACAATTGCAAATCATTAATACTATTGAGAAATAGAGAAAAACATTTGCTTTTTATTTATGTATTATATAAAACACACACACAGTGTCATTATTTGTTGTACTTCGTCCACAATTCCCAAAAAGTAGCAAATACAATTGATTGACTGGTATTTCTGCACTAATTATTCAACATTTTAAGTAAGCTATGCGCATATGTATATGATTTTACTAAATATCTGCTTATTTAAATGGGCAGGTCTATCTACAAAAAGTAGAAAACAGTATTTAAAAAAATCAAAAGACAGAAATTCTGAGAAGCATTCATTAATCTGAATGTTTATGAAATCTCTTCTCCACAGATTTATCATTACTGGCAGAGAGTTTCATTCCATTCTCCTTTTTACTATTTGTTTGTGGGGGATTTACAGACATGCCGCATACTGTGTGTCACATAGAAACAGAAAAAAGTGATCACATGTGATTTTGTTCTGCACTTACAGTTCAGCATTCAGTTCACAAAACAGAGCACTCTCAGTCAGAACAAAATTGAGAACATGTGGAGATGGAAATATTTACACTTCTGGGCCTTCTGGGGGGTGAGGTGGGAATTAGACCCAGCGTGAACCAGGCAACACCAGATCTGGCCTGTTTCTATAAATGGGTTTCAGATTGTGAGGTATACAGGAACTGAACTTTCTGCAGGTGTCCTGTGACGCTGTTTCTCAATAAAGCAATGCAGCTGGCTTGCGGGCCAGGTCAATACCCGTGCAACAAGGCACCTGTAGTATATAGCATATACCAGAGGGGATATAATATATTTACACTTGAATAGAAAAACTCACCTTTGCTTCCCTCCACTGGCACACTTTCAGAAATGGAAAATGACCTCAGGCCGGCACGGTCTGAACAGCAAAGAGGTGAGAGGTTGTGAATGTTTCATACAACAGCAGTTTGTACGTTGCCAGGTCTCTGCTGTATGTCACAACCACAGGCCTTGGGAAATCATTACCATGTTAAGAAAATATAGCTGATTTTGCTTTCTAAAAGGAGCACAGTTAGTCTCGCTGGGATACGAGCAGCCAATCGGATTTGCTTAGGGTAATGGCAGACGGAGACGTCTAGAAAGAAAAAAATCTGAAAGGAATCAGGTGAAAGGAACATGAAGTCAGACACAGAAACATGCCGCTTTACCTCATCCGGCTGTCCAACGCCGAGTTTGCTACGGGCAACAGATTTTTTTTTTCCAATCTTTGGGGGCTACTTTAAACCTGCCTCATAAAATGCTGTATTGTTCAGTTTTAACTGTGCTGTACAGCTGATGACATTTCCTTCCTGTGGACTTTAGGGTTTTAGATATTTGATTCACTCAAGAATGTCTTGTTCATAATGATAGTTCTATGAAGAAATAAAGCACTGTGAAATAAACAACATTTGGTGCATAATTTTTGCTTTTAAACGTCAAATTTTTACCCCTAGCAAAGATGCAGTGTGTGCTTTTCTAAACCTGTGAGGTGAAACATTACAGCTCTCTAACCAGATCCCAGTAGTGCCATTCAAGGAGCCAGCAGATCTGGAGTACATTATGAATCCCCCAGTCACTGACAGAAAGGATGAATAATTACCTGATTAAAATGTCTCAGTGAGTGATTTATGCAAGAAGAAGCTGCAAGATGTTCCTCCTCTGGGACATTCGGTTTATTCAGTGCTACTCAGCTGCCAGTAATATATTGTATGTATAAGAGAATATGGCACTTTGCACTTGCATGACTGACATGCAATGTAATTTAAATGGTTGTCCAACTGTATTTTGAAGTGAAACCACAACATAGTCACAAACATATTGTGTAACAAGCATTCTGAAGCACAGGGGATGGGTCTCCCTCTCTCTCTCTCGCTCTCTCTCTCTCTCTCTCAAGTATACAACTGAAAAAGCAGCTTGTGTACAAGGTGTTATTTGCATGCCTTATTGACATGCTGGCATGCACAGAAACTTCACTGGTTCAAGCCTCATGGGGAAGTCTCCCAGCAGTGAAACATTTTGAAATAATGCATATGATTGTGGTGAAAAAAATCACATAACATAATGCTGCCAACCTTTTTTTTTTAATGCCAGATTTATTCAGAAGCATTTAATTACATTTTAATGCATGTGCATTAGAAACAGGCTATTTTAAGTAATTTTCATAGAATGTGTAGTGATATTTGACATGATATTTGACAGTAGGTGTGTACAGTAGGTCTTGTTTACTCTTTCTTTGAGAAACTTGGGACATGCATTTCTCAAAAACAACCACACTGATTTAAAAAAAAAAAAAAAAAAAAAAAAAAAAAAAGATTTACTGTTTCCTGGCAGTGACATCAAAATGTTTTCACTTGGCCTGACAAAACAGCATTTACACAACTTCTCTATAAAAAATTATTCCACCCCCTGTAAATTTCTCTAATTACTATGAAAAGCACAGTAATAAGAGATCAAATTGGATTTGGATCTTTTACAAAATATTTGTTTATTGAAATCCATGGTGTTTTGTGGAAAATCAAATGTGACACTAATGAATGTCTCATGGACTTTTTATTCTTTTGGACACATCTAATAAGGATATTGGTTGAGAGATGAGAGGGGCAAGCGGGTAAATGCAATGAGGTCAAAATGAGTATCAGTGACATCTGGCATCTCTCCTACTTCCTGTTTGGTGCACGCTGCAAAGCCTGAAGCTATCATTTACCCTCTCAGCAAATGTAGCCAAATAATATAGTATAAAGTGTGCTGATGAAGACATTAAATAGGAAGTCACAGTTTTCTGTTCACAAACAGTAGCCAACCAAATTACTTTGTATTCGTATTTTAAAACCAAATAGTATATTAAATTAAAAATTAATATGTGCACAAGCAAATGCAAATTTACATTATTGCACTGTTGAAAAATATATAAAAATTATATAAATTATAGTCTAGAAATCTAATGTCTCCCCTCCTCCTGGGTAAATAGTGTCATTAATATGAAGAGGGAAGTGCAAGATTTTCTTCAAAAACTATCTTTTCTTGTCTTGTTGACCAGGTGTCTAGGCATATCACATCCCCTCTGTAAGCTGTCTCATCAGTTTCAGTGAAGAGCCCCTCACTGTGGTGTAGATCTTAAATATGATGTGATTACTTTGGTACTTGGCAACACAGCACATCCCTGCGGAGACCTGGCACAGTGTGAAATCTATCTCTCTCTCTCTCTCTCTCTCTCTATCTATCTATCTATCTATCTATCTATCTATCTATCTATCTATCTATCTGTTTGTCTGTCTGTCTATGGTGGCAGAGTTAGTTTATACCATATTCCAATTACTTTTATCATTAAACAACTTACTAACTTACTTAACTTTACTAAGCTAAGCTATTTAAATGAGAAATGTATATTATAATTACAAAATGTACTATGCCTGAAAGAACATCGCCCACGCAACCCTCACAACACAATATCGCGGTATTCTACGGGATTTCGTTGTTCCAACGGAACCACTGACGTCACGTCCGTTGTTGTATTGCGTCAATCACGAAACGTTGCCATTTCCGCCTGGCAGACGAAAGGTCTACGTTTTGTGATACCGATTTACTCGATCACGATGTCTCTGGGTGTTTTATCTCCTCATATAAACACTCCACCAAACAACCAAGGCATACTTATCGGGGATAAAGTGTATTCGGAGGTGTTTCTGGCCATCGATAGCTCGACAATACCCGAGGAGAGACTCTCTACGACCCCGTCCATGCTGGATGGCCTCGACCATGAGACCGAGACAGATTTGCGGATTCTGGGCTGCGAACTCATCCAGTCTGCTGGGATTCTTTTGCGTCTGCCACAGGTTACTGTCTAATTATGTTTATGTGTATGTGAATTAGTCCGTTCGTTTAATTCCTATTGATCTTAAGATATAAGACGATGCGCTTAGCATGGCTAAGTTAGCTAGTCGTAACCGGCACATTCAAACCGGCGGCCTTTTGTCTTTCTTTCGGTCGACGCAAGCCGCGTTAAGTGTTTGGGAATTTTGTTAAAACCGATTTTTTTATCGTTGTAATTTTAGCTGTCGGACAAGTAAGTGATGTTTTCATGTAAGTCAAGTGACATAAAGTTGTTTTTGATGTATTGTTTGGTAATTTGAATAGGTGGCGATGGCGACCGGGCAAGTCCTTTTTCAACGATTCTTTTACTCGAAGTCCTTCATCAAGCACAGCTTCGATGTAAGTCACACACAAAAACTAAAATATATATTTTTAACACAATTATAAAAAAATAATAATAATTTGCTTGTCACTTTAAATTAGATCGTTGCCATGGCCTGCGTCAATTTGGCATCAAAGATAGAGGAATCGCCAAGAAGAGTGAGGGATGTGATCAACGTTTTCCATCACTTAAGACAAGGAAAAGGCAAAAAGTAAGTCGATTATGGGTCTTTATTAGCTAAATCTTTGGATTGGGCATGTAATGATGATTTGTTTACTTAAAACCATTTTGAAAATGTAGGGTTTTTTTAATTCATTAGACTTATTATTATTATTAATAACATGTTAGTATAATCAGTGAAGAGAATGACATATACACCATAGAAATTTTATTTTTCTATTTATATATTGTGTCTAACATTTTTCCTTTTTGTGTTGAACCAGGAGCACCCCTCTTGTCCTTGATCAAAATTACATCAACACCAAGAACCAAATCATCAAAGCAGAGCGCCGTGTCCTTAAGGAGCTGGGCTTCTGTGTTCACGTCAAACATCCACACAAGGTACGTTTTCATTTCTGTAATTCTACTGCAATCCAGAATATATTTTTCTACTGTGACCAGTTTTGGTATATGGAAATTAATCCATAATTAATTATATAAAAAAAAATTACTCTTTCAGATTATAGTCATGTACCTGCAAGTTCTTGAGTGTGAGAAGAATCAGATGCTGGTTCAAACAGCATGGTAAGTGTTTGTTTTTGGATCTCATAGAAATGCCCTATAAATTATGACTTGGAATTTTTTCCCCTTATAGAGGAGACATTGCCTCAGGTTAATGGTTGGACTCATGCCGTGTTTCCACTAGTAATATTTGCTGATAAGACCATGAACTTGTGTGAAAGAGCTTGGTACTTTAAGTATCAACAGGACCTAGTGGAAACACTGCATTATAAAGCATGAATTGCATTTGTAGCTTGGTATACGTAAAGGTAAGATAGGTTCACATCATTCTGGCATCACGCTTTTCTTTTCTTTTTTTTATAATAGAAATACAGAAGTGTTCTGTAGGCCACTTTTTGTTTTTTGCACATCATTAAGGTTAAGGCTTATGGGGAGCTCTGTTTAACTTTGTCCTTTCTCTACTCTTTGATTAAAGGGTAGCCCTTGGTGGTAAGTGTCACAGAAAACAACTCCTCAGGCACAAGACCCAGGAACCCCTCCCACCTCATTGGCTGGCCTTTTCGAGACTGCCAGCCAATCCAGTGAGAGCTCTCAGCGGAGGTTCTCTGAATGGAAGGCCTTGGTTTTGCTGGGGGGTCCAGGATTTGCTTTTTTTTTTTTCCCCTCACGGAGCTTGAGTGCTAGTATTTAGTTGTGCACTTTATGCTCTATAAATCCAAAATATATCTTTTAGCAGTGAAAACGGTATGTTACCTTTTTCATATGAATCATGTTCATGTGAATTTTGTTAAGAGTAAGCTGTCCCTGATAATCCACCTTGAAGTGATTCTTGCCTCTCCTCACAACTTTTTGATATGGGGTTTGAAGAATTTCGATTTCACAGAAAATTCACTTTGGTTGTTCTTCAGCTAGTTATTTGTTTTTCATATTTAAGATTTGCCATCATGGCTACATTTAAAAAAAAAAAAAAAAAAAAAAAAAAAAAACATGAGGGAAAGGACATGTTAAGACTCTCCAGAAGCCTTATGAGAGAGAGAGAGATTGGCAGGTGTTGCATAGGTTTTTCTTTATGTGTTACAGGAACTATATGAATGATGCCCTCAGAACCAATGTGTTTGTGCGGTTTGAACCTGAGACCATTGCGTGTGCCTGCATTTATCTCGCTGCTCGAGTACTACAGGTACGTATTTGGATTTATCCGTCTCTTTATCTATTTCATCCTTTTGTTTTATTTCATTGGGTATTTTTCTGTTTCTTCAGATTCCTCTTCCTTCCAAGCCCTACTGGTATCTTGTTTTCGGCGTTACTAAGGAGGACATCAAAGAAATATGTATCAGCACGATGAAGCTTTATTCTAGAGAAAAGGTTTGTTTATTTGCTTGGCACATTTCCTTGGCAATCTCCGTTTCTACTAATTGTTGTTACTACATGCTGTTGTTAATACTCCATACATCTCTCAGGCTGACAGCGAACAGCTTGAAAAACAGGTGGAAAAGAGGAAGGTGGCCCTGGAGGAGGCAAGACTAAAAGCCAAAGGACAGAATCCCAGTGGCACGCCAGCTTTCGCTGCCATTGGTGGATTTTCCCCAGCATCAAAACCCTGTAAGTTTTTGTTTCCGTTTGCTTGTTATTAACTAAGCTTTTCGCAAGTACTTGCCAATTCACAGGCAGCTAAAATGTTTTCCTTTTCCAGCTTCTCCACGAGAAATGAAGGTGGAAGAAAAATCGCCGAACTCTAAACTAGTGAAGGAGTCTGAGAACAGGCAGTTGTTTCCAAAAAGCCCCTTAAATGGGTAAGTTTTAAAATACAGCATCTAAATCAAATATTTGTGCCCTCCACTGTATTAGTTTCTAAAAAAATGTTTTATTGCTATTATCACAATGCGATTTTGGTTATAATGCACAATGTTTATAACAATTTTTTTTTTTTTTTTTTTTAATTTTTCAACTTTAGCAATGCTTTCAGTACTTAAGCTTAATACTTTAAATTACATATATATATATATAGATGCCCATCCCATTTTTTTGTTGAACTGTACTATTACTTTTTTTTTTTTTTTTTTTTTTTTTTTTTTGGGATAGCAGCATGAAAAAGGAGGAAAGCAAAGTGTTTCAGAATGGCAAGAACCACAGCCGGTCTCGCTCACGATCTTGCTCGCCAACTCGTTCTCCGCAAAGACAGTAAGAAACAAAATACGCATTCATTTCAAGTCATTTCATACCTGTACACCAGGTTGATGTCAGGTTGTTTGTTGTTGTTGTTGTTTTTTTGTGCTGCTGCTGACATGTTCTCTTTATCTTTAGTCGGAGGAGCCACTCAGGAACCTACAGCTCTCAGAGCAGCCACAGTCCATCACCACGGCAACACAAAGGTCGCAGAGCTTCTCCAATCACGCAGCTCAGGACGGAGCGAGACAAACAGAGCGAATCTAATCGGCACAGCGGCAAAAGAAGGCGATCACGGAGCCGCTCTCGCAGCAATTCCCGGGGGCCAGCTCGTGACCGTGACTACGTGAAACACAAGCATGAACGCGGCCACCACTGGGACCATCGTGAACGAGACCGTGACAGATCACACGATCACGGACGAAGCAAACACCAGAGCAGGTCACATTCTGGACACAGCAGACACAGGAGATGAGATGTGTGGGCGCTGCTAGATGAAACCGAGGGAACTACGATGGCATTGGACAACAGGACTAGACTGTAGATTGGAAAAATGCTTACTTCAATACAATGTTTCTCCAGAGTTAACCTTGTGAAGAAGTGGATGTTCTCTCAATGTTTTTGTTCTTGCATCTGACCGGCTCATACTGAGTTCAGTTCAGTTAGGCAAGGTAGTGGTGCCTTTTATGTATTTGACAATTGTTTTATGTTAAACTTGAAAGTGAACAACAGACTGCTAAAAATCTGCCTATATCAGGGATCACATTTGCACAGGAAAGAGCAGACAAGACCTGTGCGTGTTAAATAATGCACAGATGATTTTGTGCACTGTACAAATAAAGCTTATTTTTATGACAACTTTGTATTCATCTCTTAACAAAATAAAAATGATGCTATATTCAACTTGAGATCATTTGTTTTACTTTATATGGCTTATTTATTAAAGGGTTAATTAACCCAAAAAAGATAATTCTGTCATTTCTCACTTTCATGTCGTTCCAAACCTGTAAAATCTTCAGAAGACAAATATTAGGGTATTTTTGATGAAATATGAGTCATGTTACTTGTGAATGATGGAGGTCTGACCCAGATAAGAAATTGATAAACCGCTTTAATTTTTGGGCGAACCATCCCTGTAAGATATTGGAAAACACTTCTTGGATGTTTTCACAAATTTCCTGATATTTTTAGTGACTGATAGAATTAATTTTTGCATTTTTTTAAAGTCTATATTATTGGTAATTAATATACTAGTGTTATTTGTTAATTCATGTTCATTCATAATAATTAACTCATGAGAAGTATATCCAGATGATTTTTTATTCTGTTCAAAGCATAGAAGTCTGAATGTGAGTTTACAGCAACATGCAAAAAAACAGTTTTTGAACAAATCTAGCATTTATCAAAAGTGTAGTTCATTTTACCTGAGGATAGCGTTATATTTTATTTGAATTTGATCATAAATTTATAATCATAAATGTAATCATTGTCAATATTAATGAATGGAATATTATTGCGATGCGATACGAAATAATGTTTCTGTATATAAAAGTTGTACCAAAAATCTGTAACTTTTAAAGTGCAAGCATTTTTTTGTTGTTGTTTGCATTGGTTGTTATTGCATTTTGCAAATTTAACACACCTGTTATACCTTGGGGCAGTGGTGTACCAACAGCATAGTTACACGTAAAAAAACAAAACAAAAAAACTTTTAGTTTGATCATATGGGCCTGAAACAAGTCATACATAAAGGGAAAAACAAGTAGTAAAAAAAAAAAAAAAAAAAAAAAAAAAGTTAGTCTCTGAAGCTGCTGAATTTGTCATCCGGTGACTGTTCCAGGTGTTATTCTGCGTATATGTGTGTAGGACTTCCTGAGAGTCACACTGCCATGGTGAGACACTCCACGGGGAAGCACACACTCCTCAGTCAACTTTTTTGTCTCTGGGTTCCAGCAGAGAACGGTGGCAATCACTTCGTTCTTGTCATCACGGCCACCAGTAATGAAGAGCTTGTTATTGCAGGCAGCAATGCCACAGCTGGCCCTCTCACATCCCAGCTGGATTATTAGCGTCCAGGAGTCTTCCAGAGGACTGTACGAATACAAGGCCTTCATCGCACCACCTTTATTTGAGAGGAAATGACACATTTAATCATCAAAGCAAGGCGGTATCTCTGGTTAGTAGTTTTGTTTTAAGCAAAAAAAAATGGAAAAGGCACGAACCAACAACAAAAATGGCATCGTTAAAGGTGACTGCGTTTGTGCATTTGGCCTCAGTTGGCATCGGGCATTTTAAACTCCATTTGTTTGATAAGGAATCAAAGCACTGCATGTTGTTTGTGGCAAGCTTGCCATTAGGGCCTCCACCGATCACAAAGATGTATTTGTCATAGCTGGCAGCAGAGAAGGAGCTTACACTCAGCATGAGCGGTGCTGTCTGGAAGGTGGATAAAATGATTAATAAAATTTATAAGATGACCATAATGTAAATGCACTGATCTAAGCTGATTTATTCTATCTCCCATTTATTCGATAAAAACAATAATACAGTAATATACAGTAAAATAAAAAATATTTTTATCAGTTAAAATAACTTGTTTTAAAAATATAATTTAAAATATATATATATAATTTTTAGCAGCCATTCTGTATTGTTAACATGATCCATCAAAATAAATGTATTTTTTATCACCTATTTAATGCTTTTAAATTGGATTAAATCCATTTCCTTTTCTCTTCTTTTTCCCCCTTACCCCAAATAGTACCGTGTTTAGCAGCAAAAGCAGATCAGCTGTTTTCTTTTTTAATATGCTGATTTGCTAAAGATTTTCTTTAGCAAATCAGCATATTAAAAGGGATCATGTGACACTGAAGACTGCAGCTAAAAAAAAACTGCTTTAAAATCACAATGATAAATACCATTTTCAAATATTTTACATAAATCTATTTGATTACATATTTTTATTGCACATTTTTTTATACATAGAATATTTAAGCAAACAAACTCTTTTAAGTATTTGTCAACTAAAAAAAACTGTTGGTACTGCAAAGGCAGATAGATACACAACAGATATATATTTACAGAACTCACCTCTGTCCAGCAGTTGTGAAATGGATCGTAGCCTTCAACACTGTTCAGTCTCTGTGTTCCATCAAAGCCACCCAAAACATATACTTTTCCTCCAACAACTGCCATCTTGTGTCTCCAGCGGCCTGTGTTCAGAAACTCAATCTGGATCCATTTGTTTAGCGATGCATTATACTTCCATACGTCGTGCAGAGTTTCCTTGCCACCTGTTTTAAATGTACAAAAATGAGTTTCAAACGTTTCTTTGATTTTGGGATCGGCTCCCATGCAAATAAACGAACCACATAGGTGGTGAACTGATGCTCACCTGATATGTAGACTTCATTTCTGAAGGTGACACATGCAAACTCCACCCACTTCTTATTTTCATTCTCAGCTTCCATGTCCGTGTTCGGTAGTTTTGCGACTTCTAAGCGACTCCGGCGTAATGGGTCTAGACAGGTCACCTCGGATACAAACTTCTCATCTTTTGTGCATCCTCCGATGATCATAAACACCTCAGACTGGTACTCCCGCACTCTAGGTTTGGTGCGCTCTGAGATCACCTATAAACCAGTTGACCCAAAAAATGAAAATTCTGTCATCGTTTACTCAACCCCAAAATTCTTCCAAACATGTATAAATTTCTTTGTTCCGTTAAACGTAAAGGACGATGGACATCCGAGGCTACTATCAGCTGTTTGGTTACCAACATCCAAAGTCAGAATTTAGCAACACTTTATAGTCCACTTTAGACATTTTTTTAGCGTTCAGTTATGTACAATTGTCAACTACCAGATATTAGTATTAGTATTAGTAGACTGTCTGCATAATAACTTCTAGCATTTTATTTTGATGGGTCCACATCGTACGACATACTGACTATAAGAATCTATGCCAACTAAGAGTATATGTCAACTTATAAAACTTCTAGAGTTAGTAGACATATAGTTGCAAATTAATGATATATAGAGTGACTCAAAATTCTTTTTTAATCTCTCAAAATTCTGATTTGCAAGAAATTAACTCTTAATTGTGACATATAAGCTACAGTTGTGAGACAAGTCGAATTATAATATGCTAACAGACAGTTTCTTTTATATGTGAGCAAAGTGGACATTATGAATTGACACACTCCCTTCAAACACAAAGCTCGTCATATCATGATGACACACAGTCATAAATCCTAAGCTTGAATTTCACTTCCTGAATATGAGTGTCTTGTGACCGCTTCAGCATGACATCAAGCATTTAGAAAGGTCACCTTTGTAAAACTGACCTCTTTGCCCGAGAGGTGATAAACACGGGCCTCCTGCAGCAGTGGGAACACCTCGGCGCACTGGCGGATCAGAGGGTCTCCTTCCACCCTTTCTACAAAATACCACGGGTCCAACAAGGGCAGCCTCACATGTGTGAGCACACGGGGCAGCTGAGCTACTCTTTCATCCTTTCGGGCCCTCAGCCAACGCATGACCACATCAAACACCTGCTCTTCTTCTGTCACCCCCAAGTCGTCATGCTGGAGCAGACTGACCAACACATCCGCAGGAAGCTCAAGGATCTCATCATGGTCTACCACTTGAGAGAAGTTTTGGATAATGAAGGAGTAGACTTGGGCTTTCAAAGACTCCAGCGAATGCACATCGGCTAGATGCAGGATTCCCACGCAGTTTTCCGGGTGAAGGGCTTCTTCTAAGTAACTGGCACATGCATCTACTATACGTGGGAACTGCAAACATTCATTAGATTTTAGAACATTCAAAGTGAGAATTATAGAATATTTTGTGTTGGGCAAGTATTAATCACATCATTATATATATATATATATATATATATATATATATATATATATATATATTATACTCTATGTGTGTCATACATTTATACATACATAATAAATATACACATATACACATAAACACGTAAAAGCTTTTATTCTGAATGTGATCAATTGTTGCCCAGCACTAACAATAAAACAAGATTACAATCCTGAAAAAAAGATGTCCTATTGGAAATTTTTAAGAAATTGTACCAATAATAAACTGTTAAAAGAGTGTTTTTTTCCGTATATATGTACCGTGAATTTGTTTCCAACTGTGCTTTAACAATCTGAAATAGCATACATTTGGCCATAACCTTGACATATTCGGATTTGGCAAAGTATCATTATTATAATTACACTTAAAAGTTCACGATTCGATTAACTATACTATCAACTATATTTAGCAATAATAACACATGACCCCACCCAGTTACAGTACCTTAACTCAGATGTGACTACTAAACCTGACTGTTATGGAAAATATCCCATCTGTAACTAATGTACAGTTTCACTTCCCTCTTATGTTTGGTACTTTTAGGTGGTTTTGATGTCTTCACCTCCAACAGAAAGAAACAAAACAAAGCAAAATACCACAGACATAGCACTGGGGAAGTAAAAATTAAATAGCCGTCATGTGTAGCCAGCAAAAACGTACTTCTGAACACAATGCACTTATTGTGTACATACATGTTTTACATTGTATGTATATTAATAAAAATACCTGTATGTAATCACATTTATAATTATTCATTGTTGACCCGTATCTTACACCTTAACCCACCCTTAAACCTACCCAAACAACCAAACCTTACTTGTCTCCCACCTCAGTAGCAGCAAAAGTGCTTTGCGATACAGTATAAACACAATAAATACATTATACTTACTATCTGGCGTAACTAGTTTAAGTGTGACCAACAGTTTGATACAAACCTGAAATAGACTGGCTGCCTCAAGCATTCTCTGAACATTGTCCTTGGTTATGACGACTTTGCTGGTGTAAGTGTATTCTAACAGGATTTCCATTGTGTCAGCATCAGTGCCTTTAATATTTACATTTTCTTCACGTTTTTCTCTCAAGTCATTACAAAACATTGCTCTGTAAAAATATATGAATAAAAATTCAACTTCTGCGATTAAGATTCCGTCTTAAAATCATACATCTGAAGTAGAACCACTGCTCTGTTAAATAAACGTAACAATACTAATTTCTTCAGATCTGAATCCACCGGCTAACCTGAAATAGTGGCTGGCAGCAGCGAGGACCACTCGATGGCACTGGAAGCTTTGACCCTGTACGTGGAGGCTGACATCGGTTAAGCTGTCCTCCAGCCGGAGACTGTGCAGTCCATCCTGCAAATAACCAGCAAACACAGAGTCTTCAAAAACAACCTGCCCGTCTTGTCGGTTCTCCTGCATGGAGCTCTCCAGTATGCTCAGACCGCCCGCCGAAGCTTCGCTCATGACAGATGGAGGGCACTCCGAGTTATTCTCTAAAGTGTCAGCCATGATCCAGAGCTCAAAAAAAGCTAGATTTCTACCCTAAATCAAGTGTAACAACATGTGATGTCTAGATATTGGCGAAACACTAGAGCTAAAGCTTAACTGTTCTTTCCTAACACTCGAGCTTCCTGTTTTTACAACGGACTACAAAGAGGAAGTGCTGAGGCCTCTCAAATTTGGCTCTGTAACTTCTCAAGTCATTTAATGTATGGCTGTTCCTCTGCGCTATCTGTAAACGGAAAACTATATTTTGTAGGGGAAATATGTCAGACATAATGGATTCATTAAAATGAAGGAAGCAAATGTCTTAATTATAAGGAAAAAAAGGAAAAACATTTTCCCAGAGATTATTAAACACTACAGTCTGACCAAAAAGGATTCACAGCAGTATTAACAAAAATTTCATTTAGATTTCATCAAGTACTGTAGTCGACTTTATCTTCTAAGAGTCATAACAGAATGATGCAAGCTCTAGAAATGTACCAGTCGATGTTACAAGTTCAAACCATCTTTGCTCCAAGTCTGTTTTAATAATAATTTACAAAGTATATATTCAAGATGGTTTCATCATTAACAAAAACTTTGTATCTCATAGGAAACAGACAGAAAGTGTATTTACTCAACTGGAATGTCTGAAAATGTTTCTCATTGAAATGTAACGTTAAAAGCGAGTTAAATTTAACATGCAAAGAATATAGCAAATTATTCATTTCTATGACAACCTATGGAGATGCATTAAGAGCTGGTATTCTGTCAAGATTGTTAGTTAAAATATAAAATACTGTATACATACACATAAATACAAAACATGTAAAAATGTCCTGATTTCTGCCCCCCCATTTCTGAATGCTAATCAAAATACATAATATACAAAACGATTTAATAAACTTTAGGTTTTGCAATAAAAAATTAAAAACAGAAATCGTTCATTTAATCCATACAGCAAAATTGTTCCATTTTGTTGAGAAAGGTAAAGTCAAATAGGTAGTAGGCACAAGTGACAGGTCATTAAGAGAGGATGGGATAGTTCAAGTATTACAATGCTTCTCTGAAAGGTGAAAAAAAGGGGGGGTTCTTTGTTAGGCCAGGGATCAATATAATACAAGAGAATTTTGACAGAAATGCATAAAATGTTCAGATACACACTGACCGATGCAATGGAGTCTGAACCGCTTACATTAAACAAATACAATGAGAGACATCAGTAGAAAACGAGAGAGGTCTACAGTCAGTGGCTCCTCTGGTTGTGTAGCCTCTTAAGGCACATTAAAGGAGAGTTTTCTGTGTGAGGAGGCAAGACATGGTGATTGTGCAAGTTAGTCGCCCAGGTGGAGATGACTAGGGTCCTCAGGGCTGAATAGCAAAGGTCCTTCATGGGACTAGAAGGGAGACTCTGCCGGAGTGATAGAGGTTCTCACAGGAATCGGTCGTGAGAAGGAATTTGGGCATTGGCACATAGTGACAAACGTCTAGCGGTTACTCTTCATTGCCTCCTTGGCAGCAAGTATAAGCGGGGTGAGGCTGGAAAGAGGCTTCGCCAGCTTCAGGAAGGGATGCTGCAAGAGACAGAAGAACAGACAATTAGATGTTAAATATATTCTAAATTTTTATAAAAATGTACTCCCTGAGAATTTAAGGTAATATTACAATAAATTAAGAATACATCCACAAATTCACAGTTCTCTGGTGATGGTTGATAGTCACAGACAGAATACTGTTGAAATGTGAATGTAAAGCAAGATAATCTAGTACACGTTGAAGTCTCAAATGCACTCATTTAAATACGGATTACTGTTTTATTTAGATTAATCTTGCAGCCCTATTTATCCATTTTAATTTGACATTCAATCATATTAAAAGACCCATATTGTCAAATCTAAACATTCCTGGCAGCAAACACAGTAAACTTGCATGCAGTTGCTGTGATTCTTCACAAACCGCTGTGACTTCTGATCTACTCAGTCATCACCCGAGCACTGCCGGATCACAGACGAATCCAGATCGGACGAACTGTACACTCACTCTAAGGATCTGACAGGATTGTTACTTTGAGGTGAATCACATCTCACATGTATAGTAAAGAGAAACTAGCTAACCAACTAACTAACTAACTAGTCATGTATGCATTATGCATTTAAGTTCCATCAGGCAACAATTTTTACAGCTGCATTATTACTCCAACTACTATAAATCACAATGCATATACAATTACACATGATCATATATATATATATATAAACTGTAAGATGCAATAAAACTTTAGCTGAGCACATAACAAAAGACAAAACTTTATTGAACCTTTTGTGATAAGAAGTGTGTAAAGTCAAGAATCCTTGACGATAATTTCTGTCCAGTCCACTTGTTTTACCACAGCTGTTGTTTTTTTTATTGCATAATGCGCTAAATTACGGCCATTCGGGCACTCAAAATCACATCAAAGATAATATTTTAAGCTCCTTATGAAACTGAATCGGTTTGTTTTGCATCCAGCTAGTGCTGTGACATTTGTGACATTGTTACATTTGATTGGCCTAGTTATGTGTTACAGGCCAATCAGAAGAGAGGCTGATGAACAATAGTAATAAGTAATTAGTAATTAGACAGGCCAAAATCGACCTGTTTTTGACAGAGCTCCTGAGTAAGAAGTTGTAAAAACACATTGAGATGGTTTTCCTTACATATACTGCAAATATATATTCTTAAGGACATCACCTAAAATAAAACTCCAAAAAGGTGTACAATATGGGACCTTTAAATATTAGCTTTTCTTCACCTCTCAAAGCCATTACTAATTCCCAAATGAACCCCCGTTTGGGAAAACCTGACAAAACTCCTTTGTTGAGGCTTTTTGGGATTCAGTCTTTCTCCTCACCTGCAAGAGTTCTTTTCCTCCACCTCTCTTCTCCACATCCATCTCGAGGCAGCGGTTCAGGAAGTCTCTAAAAGTGGGTGACAGCTTCTCTGGGTTCTGGAGCTCTGGGGTGCCATTAGTAGCGATGAGGTACAGCGCCTGGAAATGAACATTAAGCATTAATGTCATAAATCTTTTCTTTTAGGTTAAACAGATCACTTGAACCGCCATCATTAATTACAAAGACTTAACAAATGAATCAGTGACAGATTAATAAAAGTATAAGACAGGAAAGGCTCACCCTCAGAGGATTCTCGTTGAGATAAGGAGGTTCGCCCTCTACCATCTCAATGGCCATGATACCCAGAGACCATATGTCCACTTTGGGCCCATAGGCTTTACGTGTGACCACTTCAGGGGCCATCCAGTAGGGTGTTCCTACCATGGTGCTTCTCTTACTTTGCTCAGGTGTGATTTGAGCACAGAACCCAAAATCAGCTGAAAAGAGAAAAGCAAAGAAATGCATTCAAACTGTTCTGATATAATGAAACCAGGATCGACAGAGGGATTACGGACTCACTTAGTTTGACAGATCCATCCATTCCTAACAGAACATTGTCACTTTTGATGTCTCGATGAATGACCTGGTTTGAATGCAGGAACTCTAGAGCTTGTAAACACTGGAGGAAACAGACCACAATGTTCAATCTGTGATGGTGAAAAATAGACGGCTCTGATCTCACAACTGTTCCAGAAATACCATACCTCTCTGCAGACAGCAGCGATTTGTGCCTCATCCATGCAGGTTTCTGTAACCACATCGGTCAGAGAGCCTCCAGCAAGATACTCCATTACCACAAAAAGCTCATCTCCTACCAAGAAGCTGCACAAACAAAAAAAAAAAAATAACAGAAGGTAGATGTTATAGGAGATAGCTGAAAACATTATTGGATACAATGCAAATAATGTTTAAATAGCTTTAAGGAACTACCTGTCTAAGAAGTTGACAATGTTTGGGTTCTTCAGCTCCTTCATCACCAGGATCTCATTGATAATCAGCTCTTTCTTGGGCTGTTTCTGTAGGTTAATCTGCTTGATAGCAACCTATAAAAACACATTACCGTCAGTTAGCTTAGCCTATGTCAACTAACTATAAAAAGCCAAAATGAAACTCTTCAATTAAATCATGGCAGCAATTCAGTATAATTAAAAGTTTGGGGTCTGTAATTTTTTAAAGAAATATTTTATGCTCAGCAAGGCTGAATTTATTCGATTAAAGATTCATTAAAAACTGTTAATATTATGAAATATTCTTACAATTTAATATTCAACAATTCTTCAAAAATCATTATAATTTGTTGTGTTCAAGAAACATTTCTTACTTTTAATATTGAAAACCGCTAGAAATATGCATTTATATAAAGAAGAAATCCTATTATAATATAAAACTATATTTTTTAAATCCTACGTATTTTTTTTATTTATTGCGAGAACAGTAGTGTACATCAAGCAACTGTGCTAGACGCCTATGTAAATTACATTTTCATTCAATGACTTTTCTCAGGAATCACTGATTAAAATTAGATTAAGAATTTAATTGAGAAAATACCTCTTGGCCAGTAGCAACATCAATGGCTGTATACACCGTACCAGATGCACTGTAAAGAGACAATATTTAACTGTAGCAATCTTAGATTATAGTTAAAAGTACATTAGCAACTGGCTAACTGATTTTGGGATACATAAAAATATGATACATAAAAATGAGCCATAAATCATATTTACCCTTGTCCAATTTTTTCGTATCTTGTGTATTTTTTCTTGGGGTCTCCAATACTGACAATAGTTCCTGGGATCAATCACAAAAACACAGTTAGGACCGTGTCATACGAAATCACTTTCGCATTCATAAAATAATGGTATCATTATAGTGAGAATCTCTAATGTTTAGTAACCACCAAAGACTTACTAAGTTTCTCCATAATCTCCTCATCTGTCATCTTGCCCTTGCCCTTCTTTTGTTTATCTGCAGCTTTGCAACCATCTGTGTCTGCAACGGCAGCAGGTGCCGGGATGGGATCGATGACAGAACGAGTGTATACCTATCCAAACAACACCAACAATATGGTGTTCACTCAAGAACCAATATGTAATGAAAAGCTTAAGTAATATCAATATTTGACATCATAAATACGACGAGAAATCCTCACTCACAGATATGGTATGCTGTGGACGTGGTGCTACAACAGGGGGCGGGGCTTCATCATCGTCATCATCATCAGGATCCTTGACTGGTGATTGCTCTGAGCCTTTTTTTGCTGGTGGTGCATCTTTATCTAAACTCAAGAGGAGGAAAACTGACTTTAGTGGACGAATGTAAATAAAGTTGGAGCGGTGGTATGTATATGCACTCATTTACCTGTAAAGCTGAGGTATTTCTGCCTGCTGTTGCCTGTGGAGTCGTAGAATTTGAGCACATCCAAAACAGCCTGAGGGTTTTTCTTCTGCTCAGATTTCGTGATGTTGGAGGTCTGCAGCAGTCGAGCCCACTGCTCTGGCATACCCTGAGACACACAGAGGGAGATAGGGAGAGAAAATAAGAAAGTGGGTTAGGGCCCATCTGATAATTTGATTAATTAAACTTCAGAAAATCAAATCAGTGCTCAGTGACAGACAGGAGACAAATGGTCACAGAAACCAATCTAGGCAATTGAATTGGCCATTCTTTCCAGCATCTGATGGATTAGGAGAGATCGGGGCAGCATGGGTAAACTGCACAAAAGGAAAGTAGGCAAGTACATTAACTCACAGTGAACTCCCCCGTGACAGAATCGAAGCCCACGTGTATGGTGTGCTCGAAGTCAGAAGGGTTTGAAATCTCTGGACGCTCCTTGTCCTTGTCTTTTTTTCTCCCTTTAACAGAAAGAAGGGTTGTGGTTACATGCTTCTGGTCACTGGCAAAACGACAAATTCCAGTGGACAATTTTACAATCAATAATCCCAAGTCTGAGATGAGCCTCTGTGTCCAAAAATGTGATCAATTACTGCGTACTATAGAAGGGTCACTTAAAGGAATGCGTTGAGTTCAGTACAAGTTTAGACTTATTGTCTCCATTTGTGGTTTTATGTGGCAATAAAATAAAAAATCTGGGTTATAGTAAGTAATTAACAACGAAAGTAAACAGGACAACTCTAATGTTCAGAAAACATGCTAATTTAATCAAATATTCTGTATTACATTTTAATTCAAGGAGAAATAAACATTTTTATAGTGAGAAAAAAATATGTTTTTGCTAGATTTTATTCTTTTTAGGACAATAATTCATTAAAAAATAATCAAATAAAATATTATGTCAATATTTAATCCAATTATTAATAATGTAACATTTTACAAATGATGTTACACATCTTTAATTGATCATTTGCATACAAAAAACATACCAATTATTATCTAAAAAGCTAGACTGAAACCTTTAAATTGAAATCTCATGACATGCATATGGTAAAGCCTTAAGACAGGGGAAAAAAATGATGCTGTTAACAAATCACAAGTTCATCTGCCTAAAACCACACTTCCTATTTCAAAAATCTGCAGCTTTTTGTGGCTTAAAGAAAACAAAATTTTTGAGTCAACACAACTGTTTTTTTTTTGTATCGACTGAAAATGCTGATTTGAATGCACCTCTTTTCTCACCTTTCTCTGCAGAGAAGATAGATATGATCTTGTTGCGCGGTTTGTCCCTCTTTTCCTCTGGGACAGAGGGCAGGGGTTTAGAACTGGGGTTTGTTGACATACTGTCCTTAATGCCAAAGTTACTGCTCATTCTGACTGGGGGGGCGGGGGGTTTGTCCTCCAGCTCTCCGTTGTCAGACATGACAGGGAAACAAACTCAGAAGGGTAACAGGGTTTCAGAGATCAACCTGCAGAGGGCGGCAGAGAAGCAAACAACTTAGCTTATAAATGAACTGCTTCACTAAAGACAATTAAGACACAACAAATGAAGAGAATGACAGAGAGCAGGCCATTTAGCAAGAGACTTTACCAGCGCGTATCAGATACGCCACTAGGAGAATACAAGCAATATAAACAAGGTTATTTGTCCTGTCATGCGTTGTTTGAAATGCCCATAAAAACAATGTAACTATTTCAGTAAAATCTCAGAGGAGTAATTTCAGAATTTTATTGCACAGACCTTTTATGAAAGCTTTCCATCCACCACAACAGCCACTCCAAGAGTCTGCTAAAACAGTGCAAACTTACTAACCGCTAGACAAACAGCTGCTACTGTGCTACAAAAACAGCCAGTCAACAAGTTAGCATGGACAGAGAGACTCTGTCTCATGTTCTGCTAGCTGCCAACTCTTTTTTTGTGACATGGCAACAATGTCCGCCCCTTGTGCAAAAGCAAGCAAAACCTAAAAAAAAAAAAATTCAATGACTGTCTGTAACACAGAAAGCTGTCAGCTAGCTTAGCACGGCAAACCTCTGAGAGCGACAGTTCCAGCAGGTCATCAATTCAACTCAAAGTGCTGAGGTTTCAAGTCAGAGAGCAAGTCTGCACAACAGGATGTCTTGCTAATGATGGCTGTGTGACATCAGCTGCCTTAAACCCAGTAAGCTTTGCTGCCTTGCTGTACAGTGGCTATGATTGCATTTGATGAGCATTTTAACCTATACGTGTATTTAACCTTATATGTAACTGATTTGGTGCACTATATAGGCAGCAACTACAAAAATACCTCTTTTTATGTGAAACATTTAAGAAGCTTGACATAAAAGATACAAAACACATGAGGGGAAAAAAACCTTTCAGTTCAAAATGATATATATATTTCTCTTGAAAATATTTCACTGAGGCTATCACAATATGGGATTGCCTTCTTTGTAACCCTAAGATGGTACAAGGGTGTTTTCTCCAACAGTCTACCAAGTCTGGTTTGAAATCAGTGCCATCATGCGGCTGTCTGCATCCTCTCCGCTGGTGTCATCAACATGTCCAAATAAGGTAAAATCCTGTCTCACCTTAGTGAGGTTAATTCAGCAAATCATGTGCAACTCAACCTCGACGTGACCACAATCTCTTCCTGTTTGACAGCAAAGTTCAACTGTGCATTGTATTCAAACAACAAAGGCTAGATACCTGATTATAAATACAAAGTTTTTAGGTTTAATGCATCAGAACATGACTCATTTTGATGTTGAAGTGGGAACTTGCCTCACATAGCCATAGATTACACACTTTCTAGTAATCTGATGATATGAAAATCACAAACGGTGATGCAACGTTAAATATTTAGCCTAGTTCAATTAGATTGCTATAAAAGACTTATAAAATCCCGAAGAAGCGCTTTCATCACAAAAGCTTAAAAATCATCAAAAAGAGTCATGCCTTACCTGAGCTAATAACAAAGATATAGCTCAGATGGAGTTGAGAATGATCAATAAAAGACAAGCTATTGCACAAGTCTTGCATGATCGTAGACTAACGCTCATGAGCCAGTTTCTGTTTCCCTATAGAGAAAAAAAATTACGTCGGCAGAAGAAAGATCAGAAGACTTACAGCAAGAACATTCTCAGAAGCTAGTCTGATTAGGAAATAAAAAATAAAACTCCAATACGTGTCTTATGCAGTTCAACGAAAAAACACACAAAACACTTGTATCTTCTTTCATCAATTAGTCAAACTGTATAAATTACTACATTTAATTTCTTTTGAAGCACAATCTGTTTAAAGAGCTTTTTCCAGCACACCTCAAGCTTGTAAAAAAAGCACAGTCAACACCAAAGAAATCAAGGAAAAGGGATGCAAACAGATGCCAGTACCACCACTAACGCCACCTCACCCTGAAGAACCCTGACGGAAGATCCAGTTGAGGTCCCTGGCCCAGATCTACCGCACTTCTGGGACATCCAGTCTCTTTCTCCCTGTGCTTCCACTGAAGACAGCCAAGATAAAGGCGTGTTGATGCAGGCATGCTTCATTCCACAGCAGGACAAAAAGCTGCGAGTGCAGTCATGCCTTTGTGCTGCGCATTGCTATAGTGATGTACCAGCCCTCAGGCTTGATGTAGGGTCCTACAGCGGAGGAGACATTAGACTGGACATACCTTTACACATCACTGAATCTCATGCTGAGGAACCACCTCCATTACACAACTATCACACTACTAGGAATGAATCAGGATCGTGGGAGGTATTTTAAGAGATTGATGAGCACTTTCGGTCTCAAAAATCTATAAAAGAAAATAAACGAACGGTTTCATTCAGCATTGAATACCGCTACATAGAAGTCTAATCGCAGATTTCAGTACAAAAATTTTCCTTAAGGAATGTTATTTGGGATCATCAAGTCTTAACTTGCTTTCCCGTAATGACAGTGATTTGGAGAGGTGTGGCTCTCTCAAGCACACAGTGTTTTATAGATTCAAACACTTCTGCATGGTCCATTTCATCAGTTTTTTCCACTCACGCAAGAGTTTCAGGTTTCCCCTTTAGAAACCGAGCTGTCATGAATCTCAAAGCCTCGAGCTACTGATTCCACAACTATTTCTGGGAAGCCTTGGATAACGTGAATCGGGACTGGAAAAAATTATAACGTTTGTAAATCAAATTAGCCAACTGACTTTATTGATAAATGTAAGAAGCGTTCAATAAAGAGTGGGCTTTGTTCAGAAATGACTGAGATTAGTTTTAAAATGTTTTAAGAATCTTTTTCATGGAGAACTGGTTTGTCTGGGAATCAGATATAAAGGCGTGTGATGAGTTCAGTGTTGCATGCAGGAAATACTGGCATGCACTCTAAATATGTTCTTAACCAGGGAGTTACATGAAAAAACGATGCACACAAAGTCAAGGGTGATCATATTTTACATTTTTGTCGCTAATGATTTTGTAGCATATCTGCTGAGGACTATTTATTTATCTGTCAATCATTCATTGTTCTTAAACTTTGCTGGTAATGTGCGGATTTAAAGTGCCACTATTATGGGTTATAAAAGGTGCATATTTTGGTTTTGGGTGTCCTGAACAACAGGTTCATGAAATACTTGTTTGATGCAAGCAAGGTCAAAAAACACTTTCATTTTCTTATATGTATTTATTTTTATCTTACTCGCCCAACTACTCTCAAACGAACAATTTGTTTAACGATTCATTTTTCCAAACCCCTCCTTTGTGTGACATGACATAAACCAGCTTGGGATTCATGTTAAAAATTACTTGTCAGAGTCAAGTCTTTCTTCTGAGAGACAATATCTTTATACATAGAGCACTTTTAGATCTAAAACATTCAGATCTTTAGTACTTTGTTTTTATATGGTAAAACTGACTGTTTGAGTTTTAATAAAAGTAATTGCTGGTCCTCCAAAGTAGCACATGCATCAAAAGCCTTCTGACTGTACCGTTGCAAACAGTGTTTCTCCTGCTTGTCAGTGCTATTTCATCCCGGCTGCAAACTAGAATAAATTAAACAGTTAATTGTGTTATTTGCCAAATCAATTGCTTCACACTGGATCTCACAGCACTTTTTAGTGCTTCTGTGACCAATGAATAAAGGAATGTGATCTAGTGAGCTGCTGGCGCTTGTGCCGTTTCGTTCCAATTTTGGTGCAGAAACATTATACTTGACCTCTTGTTATCACTTTATCAAGGAAACTTATACATCACAATAGATATCATTATCATTTTATGTAAAAGAAAAAATTCAATGAGATGCTCATACAGACCAGAGAGAATCTCTTTAGTATGCGGACAAAGGTGTTTGTTAAATAAAAACAGCATAAATAAATGGTGCACTGTATGATCTATGCTTGACAACAACTACTGGCTTTTCAATTGCCACTGTTATGACGAGATTTAAATTTCCAGCATATTTAACAGCAATGGTGAGCCAACTGTATTTCACTTTCTCTTTGTTTTTACTTTTAAAAACATTTATGCATAATCAACATACAGTGACTGTCTAATCTTAGTCTAATTCAAGACTAAAACAAGAGCATGACACTACTAAGACCAATGAACTGAACCAAAATGAACTGAACCGAACCAAACATGAATCGGAGCAATAATTTAAAAAATTCCTTAAAAAATAAACTTACATGCAATATTTCCTTTAGATATAATCTGCCAAATGCAAATTTGCACAGTGATATCCCAGAAAGCACCACTTGTTACAAATTACAGGATTTTCTAAACTAACATCAAGACATTATTTTTCCTTTTTTTTGCATGCGTAAAAAAGCAAGCTGTTCTCTCAGTTTGTGCGAAGTGAGATGAAAATGCCAGGAGAAAGCTCATGGGAAGCGAGACTCTGGACATTCCCGTCTGCTCCCCTGAGCCTCTTTGATACAAGCCGCACCAGGCCTAAACTAACAAGCATATATTTGTTTTTCACAGTTGCAGGACGGCAAGCCAAAAGTAAACATAAGGTGCCAGTGACTATGCGTGCAATGTGGGCCCTCCATACGATTTCAAGAACATCTCTATTAACTAATCAGCATTCAATCAACATTGATACAAGTTCCTTGGACTGAATCTATACATTTTAATCCAACATTCTAGCTATGTTACATCTATTAGTGTTGATTACAATCTTCAACCAACCACTAGAGAGACAGTGAAGAAAAAAAATAAATAATCAGCAGAGTGCCTCCACTTCCTATTACTCACATCCCCTTCTCTTCTGATTGGTGGACGGATAACAGAAGCATTTCCTGATCCTAGCAGCCACAACCACTATAGGTCATACCCTTGCACTTAATCTGACCAACTGGACCAAAACAAAGATATCAGAGCACGCCTCTCTTTTACAGATGTGTGGTTGTGTAGAGGAACTGTTTACAGGAAGACAGACCAGGGGCCTTTTGTATTTGCAGCTTCTATAAAAGGAAATACTGAGCAATGCTTCCTGAACTAAGCCTTCCATGCTATTGAAGAATGAAGGCATGTGCTTTTCCAGCAAAGAAGCAGCAACTTTCTAAGCGCCAAATTTTTGCTTATTGTCAAAGAAATGGAAATGTTGTCATCATTTACTCACCCTCATGACTTCATTTCTTCTGTGGAACACAAAATGAGACGTTAGACAGAATGCTATGAGAACTACCAGACTCCGTCACCGATTATTTACTGCAGCTTTTTCATACAATGAAGGTGACTTCAATTGCGAAACATCTACTTTGTTTTCCATGAATAAAAAAAAAACAACTGTCACGCGACACACCAGCAAAAACATGAAAGAAATGCCCCAGCGATGGGATTTTGATTCACAGTACTTTTCGTTTCTCACGCAGATAGACTTCAACAAACACTAATATGAAACAACAGCTGATGTGAAACGAATTTCAAGCTTAAGATGTACTTCGCTTACGCCTCGGTTTAGACTAACGTTACTATCAACTTAAGCTAATGCATACTCTTTTGGAGAAAAACAAAACTGAAAACATCAAAGGGCAAACAGCTTTAGCATTATCGAAACATGGCTGTCGAAGTATTATAAAATTAAAAGCTCAGTGATAAATCATCCGATACCCATCACGCTTTATGGATATCAAAGATCTGCTTACTGCTGGCCGATGAGATGTCAGGATTAACGTTAGACCAGTTTTGCATTCAACTCACCAGAACTCTCGCAAATCTCTTCAAAGTTTTGCCTCCGCCTTTTTCACTCTCATTAACGGAGTTTGCTGCAAGTATAATGGGAATAATTTCCTAGATATTATGATATGCGACGCCGTATCGACGTGCTTGTAAGTTTTTTGAGTTAACTTCTTCTTGGACCTAAGATCTGTCTGCTATGGCGGAGGGGAAGCGGAACTGCCGACCCAGCCCAGTATTTGGACTTCACTAAACGTAAAGTTTTAGGTTTGGACGGTGTTTAATCGAATCAATTATTCATAAAAATATAAAATAATATTATTAAACTGCGCGAAAAACGAACTGTGATCGGTTTTCTGCAACCTCAACTACTGCTTGCAAAAGGGTTCCGTCCATGAGTGCTGACGGCTCTATTGCATGACGGGAAATGTAGTCCACATTTGCTCACACGGCACTAAGGTGGAATACTTTTAAAACTACATTTCCCTATACTGATGATTCGAACTTTGACAAATTATTTCATTGTACAATTCACCGGTATGCCAACGTAAGTGTTTCAGTCCTGTAAGAGCCAGGCAGGCAGTGAGACGCAAACTTTTTAGACAAGGAATAAAAAAAAAGAAAGAAAAAGTTTTTATTAAAATGCAAAAACCGAAAGAAAGAGATCCAAGCCCTCTGCTGGCACCAACTGGAAAATAAATTTAATATTCTTCCCCGTTGTTACATTCATGGTCGTCTAAATAGCAAAAGCAAAAATTACTTGATTTCAACCGAATAGGCTATAATAACTGAACATTTGATATAGGAAGCATTGTAAAAGTAGACTATTTTTTTCTTGTCTCTTGGGTGCATCGTGGGCAGTACCTGTAAATGGAGAACACAATACTTTAAAACTGCAATACTAAGTAGACAGAGAAGTCAGTCAGTATGTGAAGTGTGCAGATAAAAATAATATTAAGCAAAAGGAATTGGACTCACCATTTTCCTTTTGGTTTGGTCGTTAGGCCAACACAAGCAAAGTGAAACCACTCTATTGGACACTGTTGAAAGAGAAGAAACCTTCCTTTTCATTCCCTTTTCTTTTTTTCCCATGTAAATGGTACTTGTTTCTAAGTGACAATTGTATTTTTTTCAAACAATGGCTTAAAAAACGATTTGTTAACTATTACTTACATCAGAATTGTCACATCCAATCATTTCTCCATATGATACTTGACTACACAAACAGTATGTGGGTTCATTAGGGTCCACTGGCATATCCAGGACATCTGATGGGTGCATGGCAAGCAGAGATTCACTTATGTTTGCACTGTTCGAGAGACAAAACACAAAGAGAGTCAAATACAAAGCCTTAAAATAATATACACATGGACCAATTAAATGCGTCCTTTTATTATGACAGTTACCCATTTTTAATTTTTTTCTGCTTGGGTGAGTCTTGATCTGATCCTTTCTTGTCTCTTCCATGGGAGGCCCTCTTGTCTTTTATATTCTTATCTTCTGAAACAACAACAAGTCTGTTTAAGCTCCCCACAAGTTACAGCAAAAAGGATCGATTGTATTGACACATACATGAAGATATGCTCTTAACAATAAGACTTACTTCGAGATTGCTTTTCATCTGAGCTATCCAGACTGCCCGAGTCCAGTTTCTCCTGCAGGTCATTCTCAAAGCGTGCAAGATCAGCATCCAATCTCCGAATGTGTTTATCCACCTGGCAATGCAAGGAGACTTATTTAAGCTTGAGTCTTTAAAAAGTACACGCAAATATAAAACTGAAGACTCTGCATCTCACCATTTCATATATCTGCATTGCGAGCTGAACTTTGTCATCGCTGTACTCTTTGCATTTGTTATAGGCATTTTCAATCTTCTTTAAATGCTGTACACGCTCCTCAGACGCCAGATTTCTAACTTTTGCAATATACTCAGAAGCTAGTTCGCTTATCTCTGATTTTTTCTCTGTGAACAAGAGTAAGAATATAATTGTTCATTAGTCATGATTTAAAAAAGGTTTACTGCAATGGCCTCGGATGCATAGCGCTCTTCATACCTTCAGTTCTATTATCTAAATCCTCCATTAATGAGAAGTTTCTCTGCAACTCGCATGGAAGTCCCTCGATACCTGGAGCGAATTATTATAATTTAAAAACACGTGCAAATAGTTTTTACAGGACAGGGAAATAAACAACATGCATGCACGCATATGCTACAAGAAGCTAACTTTACATACTGACCAAGGGTATCATAAAATATTATTTAGGCACTCGGGCACAGTTCAACTTTTTAACAACTGCAAGAACTCGCAATCACATTTCATTCAACTTGACAGCAATTAAAACGAGGCTACACGTTTTTGAAGAATGTCGTTTAAAAGACTTACTGTCTAAATAATGTTCTAAGTACATTCCCTTCGCCATTCTTGTTTGTGTTGGCTTTGTACCGCAGGCGTATACGATGGTTTATTTAGCGCGCGCTGAATTCCCCTTTCTGGAGTCGATGTGTAGGTTACGCGATTTTTATATGTAAATGATCACCTAAACTATTATTAAGCAAACACATAAAACTATCCACGCGGTTTATATGTCAGATATTATAGCGGCGCGTCTTCTTCTTTGGTTTTATGGCGGGTAGCACCTACGTTAAGGTGCATTATCGCCACCTACTGTATTGTATTGGAATGTGGACCAGAGTTGACCCATCCCCCCAAAAACACAGCTCTAAGTACGCTCTGTCTGAAAGGACAAGATAAGGGATTCCGTATAGTTTTAAATATGTCGTAGGTTTATTAACATTAACCGAAGCCTCATGTCATTTTTGTTAATGTTTAAAAAGTGAGGGACACGGCGATGTGAAGATAATTAGGCCTAATGTATGTTACTTACCACAAGATGGCAGTGTCGTCTTAGGTGTTGGAGAGACAGGTTGAGCATCATTATGGAGTCAAATACAAAAAAAAAATGTCTTAACCGTTAAGTTAGGCTATTGATGTTCTCTGTATGAACAGTGCATGGGAAGTGGACATGGCGAAACGAATGGAGTTGTTCGTCTAATGGAGTACATACGGAGTTTAAGAAGAGATATAAAGGAGATATACCTGAAGTCATCCAGCACGAGGCTCTCAAACCCACTGTGATCACATTACATTCAATCCTCACGCAAAAACTAGCATAAACCCCTTGAGACAATAAGCATAGTCTATATGTAAATGACTCCTCCCAGGTTTAGCATTTAGTTGCATTTAGTGATGAAAGCCATTAGACATAGACGTAAGCTTTGGTGAATATCTCTTTTTTTTGACAGATAACACTGCAATGATGACACTGTGCTACAAGATACTTTTTATGACAGCATTTATTCTAGGTATGCATTTTGACTTGTTGTTTTGTTGTTTAAAATTGTTTTACCTTTTTCTTTTTCTAAATAAAGTTCATTGTGTACAACGATTTATGTTTGATTAAGCAGGATGCACAGCACAGGACACTGTAATACAGTCCAAACCAGTTCTGACAGCTTATGAAGATGGATCAGCTACTCTTGACTGCACTTACAAAGCAACAAGCACTCAATTTCCAAATCTCCTCTGGTACCAACAGAAGACCAACGGATCCCCAAAATACATGCTGATTAGACTTTCTGGATCTAGCAGCAATGACGAAGAGTTCAAGAAGAGATTTAATGCAGATCTTAACACATCTACTTCAACAGTTCCTCTGACGATCAAGGATCTGGATGTGTCTGACTCTGCTGTGTATTACTGTGCTCTGCAGCCCACAGTGACTCAAACACACTCCAAACCAGACAAAAACCCCTGGCACTACCTTTTTTCACCTGTTTGGTGGATGTATATTGCAGCATTTAAAAGTTAAATGTAAATGTATCTAAATGGCTAGGGTAACCATATGTGCCATTTTCCCCGGACATGTCCTTGCCAGGTTTTCTGTATAGCTTTGATTCAAAGTGATCTGAGAGTGTTTTTTAAAAAAATACAAGGAACTGATGTTATACACACACACACAAAGCCAAATCCTAGATATTTTAGGCAATATAGAAATACTGGCCAGGACAAAATGGCTTTATATATACAAAAATACTTTATATATAACAATTTATTATTTTAATATGTTTTCAGACTGTAGAGGGAAAGAAACAGTCAGCCAGCCAGAAAGACATCAGACTGAATCAGAGGAAAAACAGTGACAATAAAATGCAAATACAGCAATGCTTCTCTTCTGGTACATTCAGAGAGCAAATGATGTTCCTAAATACATGCTGAGAAGTTTGGAACTGGAGAGACTGGTACCAGGAGAGATTTTATTCCACAGTGAGAAAACTCAAACGAAACCTCATACTGAAACACAGGAGCACATACACACTCACTGAGAGCTGTTTCCTTGATTTAGTGAAGCTATATATCTGTTGCTGATAGTCTTGTTATAGTTATATAATAATCCACACGTTTACATAAGCAGCGATACAGGACTATGCACAGTAATACCATTTTGATATGAACAGTTAAATAAAAGATGATTATTTGTTGCAAATAATAATGGCAAGAAACAAATGTTCAAATAACTTCATTTCGTATTATCACGTGTATGCGTGTGTGTATGTGCTACGTTTTCATTTAGATTCTTAAAAGCTTAACTCTTTTAATTCTGAAAAGCTTAATTACTAACGGATATCTGGTGAACGTGATTGTTCTAATTTGCATAAAATCATTTCAGTTGTTTCAACATTAGAATTTGAGTAGAATAGAGTAGAATTTTTAATTCGCAGAGCATACATTTATTGGATGTCTTAAAGTGAAAGTGAGGACTTAAATTCCCCCCAAAAAGGAAAAAGATTGAAATACATTTAGTTCGAATCCCGAAAAAACAGTAGAACTGTTTTCAAAACAAATAGTAATAAGAAAACTATTCAGAGCAACAACAACAAAGAAATCAACATATAGAATGATTTCTGAAGACTCAAGTAATACCGAATACTGGAGAAAGATCAATTAACCAAACTATTTAATAACCAATTTAAAACTTTTAAAACAATACTACTGTGTATTATGGAATTACACAGATGCATTTAGAGCACACTGAAAATATACAATTGTTTATTTCATGCATTGACAGACAAAACAGACGCAAGAACATCAACTCGCAACTGGCTCTGTTACCCAGGTGTGAGTGACATGACTCAGAGGAGGGACTCGAAGTGTTCACAGATCTCACATAACGTAATATGTCTGACTGTGACAGAAACGATTCAGTCGGACTTTTCTCAGAGTGAATACTTTGACAATGACTCTTCATTCAGTTCTTCTGTTCTGTGTCTCAGCAGGTGTGTATTTCTATTAAGTGAATGATTGATTTATGTGAATGATTGCATAAAATCTCTCTAAAATGCCAATTTCTCTTCTGTTTCAGCGGTTGCCTTTGGAAATACTATCAGTCCAGATACGACAGACGTTAGAGCTGATGAGGGTCGAAAAGCTACACTGTCCTGCAGTTATTCCTCCTCTGGGGGAGTAGATAATCTCTTCTGGTACCGTCAGTATGGACGATCAAAACCTGAGTTTCTTGTAGCCACACACAGTAATTCAAAGGAAGATGAGGTATCTGCTGTGGATTCAAGATTTTTGGTTAAAGTCACAAAAGAGGAAAAAATCCATGTGATTCTGGAGATCTCCTCTGCTGCTGTATCAGACTCTGCTCTGTATTACTGTGCTCTGAGGCCCACAGTGACAGGAAACACATCAACACTGTACAAAAACCTTTTAGTGTACAATCCAGTTAAAACAAGCAATAGATAGAATCAAATATTTAAAGGTAATATGTAAACTGCAGTTGTAATTAATTCAATAAGTGAATAAAAAAAGAAAATGATCTGATGAATCCCAGTGTATTTATGTAAAATAGCTGATGAAAAGATGTGACATAAAAATCTAATGAAGCATACTAATACTGTCAATTACATTAATCCTTATCAATTCATTTGTTTAAATTTAAATCCATTATCATGTGTAACAGATCGTGTAGGTATAATGTGCCACAGGGAGGCAGTGTTTTCAGACATTCACTGAACGGCAGCAATAAACAACACAATTCAGAAGATTTATACTACATTTTAATATTATAAGGTAAAAAAGACTGAAAAGCACAGACAATTTTTTGTCTCTTTTTCATGTATCATGCTATTAATTAATGCACTATTAATGAAGATTCAAAGCTTGCACTGGTTTCACACTCAGAGACCAGGAAGTTAAATGCCTTAATAACTGAACAGCAGAAAGCATCAGAAACACACACACACACACACACACACACACACACACACACACACACACACACACACACACACAATCAGAGCACAACGCAATAACACACAACTGTTCTGATCATATTTACCATGTGCAAATACATGCTGCTGCTTTTCATTATGGCATCAGGTAGGACATTTATGATTACTTGAGCTATTTTATCGATTTTCATAAAAATAAAACACATGTAATTTGTTATTTTTTTTAAATACAGTGTCTAAAATAAGACAAAGTAAGTTATTATTGTGTTTAACGTTTGCAGGTGTGGCAGCTGTGGACAAAATTGAGCCAAATAAAGAAAAAAGCATCATCAAAACAGAAGGAGAGTCTGTAACAATGAGCTGCTCTTATGATTCGGACAGTAACGCAGTACTGGTACAGACAATATCCTAATGGAGAACCACAGTATTTATTAAGTGAAGGAGCCCGATCAAACAGTGCTAAGCACAGCTCTGATTCTCGATTCCAGTCCAGAAGTTCTCGCATATCGACTGAACTCATTATTAGTAGTGTGACTGTGTCAGATTCAGCTCTCTATTACTGCTCTTTAAGAGTGGAAGCCCAGTGATACAAAACACGAAGCAAGTCGTACAAAAACTACAAGTCATTTATTTACTTTGAAGCGATTGTTATGAAATAAAAATCAAAACCTCAATGTGAGATAATAACCGCAAACACCTGTGTGAGGCTGAGGAAAGAAATGTTTTATAAAAGGAAAAAAAGGGCATTTAATATAAAAGGGCAAAATAAAAAAAAAAGGTTAAGGGCTGCAACTGTGTGTGCTTAGATGTTCAGTATCAGTAATATATGCAGGTCACTAAGAAAAACCTCTAATCTAACCTCTAAACCTCTAAGCTTCTCTTTTTTTTTAAGTATCAAAAGAGGAGGGACTTAGAACAAGCATGATTTAATTAAGCCCAACAGAGACTACAGGATAAATGATTAAGTCTGACTCTTCCCAGAGTGAACACTTGTACAATGAATCTTCAGTCAGTTATTCTCTTCTGTGTCTCAACCGGTATGTATAATTAATTTGGTTGATTATACATATATATATATATATATATATATATATACACACACTACAAATGTACCTCTTCTTTTTCAGCTACAGTCATTGGGAATGTCATTAATCCAAACAAAACAGATGTTTTTGCTGAGGAAGGTTCAAGTGTCAAATTATCCTGTAGTTTTACTGCTTCTGGAGGTGCAGATTATCTCCACTGGTACCGTCAGTATGGAAGATCAAAACCTGAATTTCTTGTACTCATCTACAGCAGTGCAAAAGAAGCTCAGCCGTCTGATGTAGATCCAAGATTCTCTGTTATCATTCCAAAAAAGGAACATGTGGATCTGATCATCTCCTCTGCTGCTGTATCAGACTCTGCTCTGTATTACTGTGCTCTGAGGCCCACAGTGACAGGAAACACATCAGCTCTATACAAAAACCTGCTACAATGAGAGATGAGAGAGAAACACAGAGACACAGAGGGGAAATATTGTGAGGATGCAGCTATGATTCACACTTGAAACTGAGTATTTTTTGTCGTTTTATTTTTCACATGGAAGAAAGACATATTTCAGTTCTCAGGCTATCTTTAGAAGTTGGTATACATATATTTAGGTATTCTAAAAACAAACAAAAAAATAATAATGCAACATTCTAATTAGTCAAATTCTTTTTGTTGCAATATTTGCTATAGTTAACCATAAGAGGGCAGCAGGTAGTCATTATTACCTGTAAGAATACAGCAAGCTTTTTGTATCATTATTATAATACCTTCTTATAATAAGTAAAACTTTCCTATTCACTGCTTTATCTTTGAGATGTATTCAGCACTGACACAGTCGTGTCACACAGGTTGAGGAATATATTTCTCTTTGCACTATTCATTCTAAGTATGAATGTAAAAGAACTGCATTTTCAATTGTTTACATTGTTTTACATTTAATATTTTGAAACTTTTACACAATATAGATAATAGAATATGGTTCACCAATTAAATAATGTGCAATATACAACAAGTGAACAGCAGAGAGGAGGTAGTTCCTGTGTATTTCTGACTCGTCTGCAGTGACTTACAGCTCAGAGACCTGAGAGACTCAACAGAGAACTGAACTGATCTGACTGAACATGGAAAGATGCATATCTTTGACTATTTCTTCATAACATTTAAACTACATTTTACTACCAGTGTGCCACTGACCCCTATACTGATTACGTTTATACAAAATCACTCTCTCTCCCTCCAATCCTTGTCCTTTTCACCTCCTCTATAGAGATGAATGCAGCTACTGACACTTTATGCTCTACTTTAACCTCTTATCTAGACTATATTTATCCTATCTCCTCCAGACAGTATGGCCTGCCTCTTCTAACCCCTGGTTATCAGAGGTTCTTCATGAGCATTGGGCAAAAATCAGGGCAGCAAAGAGAAAATGGTGTAAATTAAAATATCCGTCAGATAAGAGTATCAGCCTTTGCTTCATCTTTCTCTGCTGAAGTTCACACTGCAAAATCCTCATATTTCCACAACAAGATCAACAGTGCTCCAGTCATGTGTCATCTCTTCACAACATTTAATTGTCTCCTCTGTCCCCCTCCACCGAGCATTCAGGCACTCACGACCAGACTGTGCAATAGTTTCTTTCCCCACGCCATCAGACTTCTCAACACTCAGCATATACAGTATATAGAAATATGTATATTTCTTGCATGTTTTTGCCGCTACAGATACTAATTCGGAATAGTACTGTGCTCATTGTCTGTCCAAGCTGGTCATACTGTCTTGTGCTGTCTATACGCTTGCACTTGTACACTTTATGTATATCTTTATGTAGTCCCTGGTAGCTCTGTGTGTCCACCAGACCTTAGTCTGTTTCATTATGGCTGAAATGACAATAAATGTGACTTGACTTAAACTGAGCTGTTTTGTTTATGCAATTCTTGCTGTTAACCATAAGATGGCAGCAGGTACTTACCCTAGCAAACATTACTGAGACTGAATAAAGATCAGTACTACATCAGTACTACTAATTTTCTTAAAACACCTTACATTATAATGTGAAATTAATATGGAAAGCAGTACAAATAGAGGCGGAAAATTGCTTTTGAGTCCATGGGCACAAAAGTTTGCAAGGTTTGTTTCCCACTGTCTTCTACAACAAAGGTAGAAATAATCTATGAGTCAGAGGGAGGGGTTAAGAAACCTCTTCAAGCTAACTCAGTAGCTCTAGGGATCTTGTGCATTACAGTACATACAGTCACTCTATCAGACTAGATCAGGAGTGAGAATAAGATCTGGATTTAGATACTTGATTCTTAAAGCTGGAAAAATGATACACTGGATAAAACAAGCTATCGTTGTTTTCATTTGTGTTTGGCGTAAGTAATATTTTAGTGAGTAATTATTTTCATCACTCAATGTTTTTGTTCAAATGTTTATGATATTTCTTTGCTGATGTTGTCCCTGATTCGGTCCTACAGGAATAAAATCACAGGACAGCGTTGAGCAGAAAACAAGAGTTCAAACTGCTTACGAAGGTGGAACTGTAATAATCAACTGTACATATCAAACTTCGTATTCTCCGACTCTTTTTTGGTACCAGCAAAAAGTAAACAGAGCTCCTAAATACATGCTCCAAAGAGTTGGTACAACTGGAGATGAAGATAAGGAGTTCAAAGACAGATTTAAAGCACATATAGACAAATCTTCAGAATCATTCCCTCTGACGATCAAGAATCTGGATGTGTCTGACTCTGCTGTGTATTACTGTGCTCTGAGGCCCACAGTGACTCAAACACACTCAACACTCACACAAAAACTACAATACTTCAGGGCGATTAGTATCATTTGCTGATAAGCTTTGCTGAAATCTTACTTTCTGTCACAGACTTGTTCTGTACAACAAAATATTCTCATTGTGTTAATATTCATTCTGCAAACAAATTGAAGTTATAATTTATATATTATTAATTGAACTGTGGCGCTATAATTCGTGGCTGCTTGTATACACTTGTGTGATGATTGAAATGATTATGCACATATGGCTCAGTCAGTCCCTATTTTCTTTTACTGTATTCGTCTTATAATTTGTGACATGAAAAGTGATCTCAGGTAAACATAGGTGGGTTTTAAACTGTTTTCTCTTCATATCTGCAACACATAAGTTGGTTTCATTCTGTTATAGACCTGGAAGTTATTGCTGTTGTCCCTGCTCTCTTCCATGAGTTCTTGCCCAGAACAGAACTTTACCGCCAATCCCAACTGTATGCTAATTGTCAATCATCTTTGTCGATAGTGGTCCTGATAGAAATGTTAGCATGTTTTTTATTCCATAATTTATTCTCATAAGATTCTCAAATCAAACTGACCAAATGTTTTATTTAATGGTACACATGAGTCTATTTATAGGCCTAAATATCTAAAATGTTGTAAATTCATGTGTATTAATTAAATTATTATAATTGGCTGGACGGTATAACAGTTTAATCACCGTTATCATCCCATATAAAATATGCCCTTTCATCTAGTATCATCTAGTATTCATGTGATCTCAGAGAGGAGGGGCTCTCTGACACAATCTGATATGTGCTTGATAGAGACTGTGGTAGAAACGCTTCAGTCTCTTCTGTGAACACTATGGATCTTCATTCAGTTATTCTGTTCTGTGCTTTAGCAGGTGAGTATTTTTATTTAACTGATTGATTAATTTGATTGAATAAATTAAATTTCTAAAATTTCTCTTCTCTTTTAGCTGTTGTCTTTGGAAATACTATCAGTCCAGATACGACAGACGTTAGAGCTGATGAGGGTCGAAAAGCTACACTGTCCTGCAGTTATTCCTCCTCTGGGGGGGTAGATAATCTCTTCTGGTACCGTCAGTATGGACGATCAAAACCTGAGTTTCTTGTTGCCACATACAGCACTTCAAAGAAGAAAGAGATATCTGGCGTAGATTCAAGATTTTCTGTTAATGTTGCAAAAAAGGAAAAAATCCATGTGATTCTGGAGATCTCCTCTGCTGCTGTATCAGACTCTGCTCTGTATTACTGTGCTCTGAGGCCCACAGTCACAGGAAACACATCAACACTGTACAAAAACCTTCTCTTGTTTAATCCAGTTAGAAAAAGCAATATATACTGAGTAAATGATTAAAAGAGAATCTGTAAACTGCATTTGTAATTAATAAATTGAACAATATGTGAATGAAAACAAATAACTAGTAAAAGGCTGATTAATCCAAACTTATATATGTACAATAGTAGATGAAAATATTTACTAAATAAAAACGTAATAAATTTTACATTAAAAATCGATAAGCATTCTAATAATAGTAATTACAATGAACCTCTATAAAATGGCCTGTTGTTTACATTAATTCATTATCATGTGTAGCAGACTGTGTGAGTATAATTTGCCACAAGATGGCAGTGTTCTCACTCATTGACTACTGCATCAATGAACAACAGAACTCAGATTATATTTTAATATTATGAGAAAAGATACCATTAAATATACCATTAAACATAATTAATGAAGGTTAAAAGCTTGCACTGGTTTCACACTTATTTAAATGTCTTGATAACAGCAGACAGCATCAGTAACACACAGTCAGAGCACAGAAACTGATCATACTCACCATAAACAAACACACTGCTGCTTTTCATTATAGCATCAGGTGCATCATTTACTATTACTTCAGATCATTTAGCAACAGCTTTAAAAACCCTATAAAACACTGAATGGAATTTTTATAGGCCTTTTTTCAAAAAACGTGTAATTCATATCTTAAGACAATGATTTGATATTGTTACAGTGACAGACAGTCTGAGACTAAAATATGACTAAACTAACAATCATTTTCACTTGTTAGAACAAACTCCACTATGTATTATGCATTTAGAATGGTTACTACTTAGAAGTTGTGTTATGATATGCATTTTAACAATAATGGATAGAAATTTAGTTGCAAATAATGTTAGCAGTAATGAGCCAGACCACCATTTTTCTTACATACTGAAGTAACAAAAGAGGAGGGACATACTGTAGATGTGACACGATCAAATTAAGACAGAGGCTGTGCTGGAAATCATCCAGTCTGACTCTTCTCAGAGTGAACACTTATACAATGGATCTTCACTCAGTTATTCTGTTCTGTGCCTCAATCAGTATGTATATTTATTTGGTTGATTTTGCGGTTGATTATTAAAAACTGAAAATAAAAATACCTCTTCTTTTTTAGCTGCTGTCCTTGGAAATGTCATCACACCAAAAAAACGGATGTTTTTGCTGAGGAAGGTTCAAATGTTACATTATCCTGTAGTTTTACCGCTTCTGGAGGTGCAGATAATCTCTACTGGTACCGTCAGTATGGAAGATCAAAACCTGAATTTCTTGTACTCACCTACAGCAGTGCAAAAGAAGCTCAGCCGTCTGATGTAGATCCAAGATTCTCTGTTATCATTCCAAAAAAGGAACATGTGGATCTGATCATCTCCTCTGCTGCTGTATCAGACTCTGCTCTGTATTACTGTGCTCTGCAGCCCACAGTGACAGGAAACACATCAGCTCTATACAAAAACCTGGTACAATGAGAGAAAATAGAGAAAAAAATGTGAAAAAGAAGCTAGCATACAAATATTTAAGTAAACTATCTAGTGCATTTAAACCTTTACAGATACAGGGTGCAGATCAGAGGATATGGTTGATTAACTAGACAAACATCACAGGACTAAAACTAAACGAAGATCAGTAATATATGAAAAATACTTCTTTCTGGTAGTTCTGAACAGTCATTTAAGAGTTATCAAACACAATTATACACAAAATTATACACAATATATAATACAGCATATGGAGGAAAGTGAACAGCAGCAGGAAGTTCAGAGAGCAGGAAGATCCTGTCTGTGTTTCTAAATGATCTGCAGTGACTTACAGATCAGAGACCTGAGAGACTCAACAGAGAACTGAACTGATCTGACTGAACATGGACAGATGTGTCATACTGATTCTTTTTGTGGGAGCAGGTATATACTACATAATTACAATAGCATTTAGTCAACCTTGCTTTCACAATTCAAAATGCAATTTATTTGTGCTTACTGTTGACAGGTTTGGTGGCTGGGGACAGTATTCAGCCAGATAAAGGGACAGATAAGATCTGTAAAGAAACAGAAACGGTCAAGCTGAGCTGCTCATGTAGTACAAGTAGCGATTATACTTATCTTTACTGGTACAGACAGTATCTTAATGGAGAACCACAATATCTGTTAAACAAAAATGTACGGTCAGCAAGTGATTCACACACTTCTGATTCTCGGTTCCAGTCGACTGCATCACATACATCCACTGAACTCACTATTACTGATGTACGTCTGTCAGATTCAGCTCTCTATTATTGTGCTCTAAGAGTAGAAGCCCAGTGATACAAAACATGAGACATGTCGTACAAAAACCTGAAACTCTTTTAACTTTGAACTTATCTAGCAAAACCACAATCAAAGCCACAATAAAAAGAAGAATACAAAAAAAAACAACACCTGCATTGAGGCCTGATATAAAATTTCAAATAAATAAAAATTAGACTCTGTGGTGTGACATAGCAAAAGGAAAAAAATATAACATTAGAAAAATATATCTTCAAAGTATGAGACTTGCTGGTCATGTTCATGATTTGGTTCTACAGGAATAGGATCAGGACAGTGATGAGCAGAAAACATAAGTTCAAACTGCTTCTGAAGGAGGGACTGTAATAAACAACTGTACGTATCAAACTTTGTACACCAGTACTAGCAAAAAGTAGAATTTCTAAATAAGAGTTGTTAAGACTGGAGATGAAGTTAAAGACAGATTTAATGTACATATCAGTTCCTCTGAGGATGAAGAATCTGTCTGACCCTGCACTCAGCACTCATAAAAAAAAACTTTAAGTTATTTCATGAGTCATAATTCATTATTATATTTTTGTTTGTTATTTTTCTGTTTCTTTATTCTGGAAATGTCCCACTGTAACTTCTGTAATTATTCAAATGTGGTAAGAATATCAGTATTTTTCAAAGATATTTAATCTGCCACTGAGCTGAATGTGTTATTAAAAAATCATGAATGAATCATGAATGAATAAAAACTGACTGATCTGCTACTGAGGAAACTTTAAGACAGATATAATTGTCATTATGCAGTATAGGTGTCTAGTAGACAGAGGTCGGTATGATCTGCTGATATATGATCCTGAAACCTCACTCTGTCAGGTACTCTGACCAGGAATCACAGTAAATGGCGTTAACTGGTAAACCATGTGTGATGAATGATAGACATTCAGAACTTCATCTGCACGCGCTGCACAGTCAGTCAATCCGTATCAGCTTTGTTATGCTCTCTTCAAAAGATCTTGTGAATTGAAAAAATATTTTATTTAAAAGTAACACTACGGTAATGCTAGACATCATACAGGGGTGAAAAAAATCAATAACCTGTTTGAATTTAACATAAATTTAATAATATTTAAAGTAATATTCAGAACAAATGTGTTTTTTTTTATATCAAAGTGTTCAGATGCATCAAATGCAATGGGAAATTGGAAAAAAATATGTATCTAATGGCAGGTAATTGAGTGTAATTGGCTCTTTTACCCAAGATGGATAAAATGGTTCAGAGAGGAGGAACTCAGTGATGTACAGGATGTAATGTTCAACAGAGACTGTGGTGGATACAATTCAGTCGGACTCTTCTCAGAAGACTTGTACAATGGATCTGCATTTAGTTACGCTGTTCTGTGCCTCAGCAGGTATGTATTTATTTATTTTTCAGAATGAACGCTTCTTAAACATACAAAATTAACTGAAAAAGCTTACGTGTACTTTTTATTTCTCAGTTGCTGTCTTGGGAAATGTCATCAAACCAGACAAAACAGACATTTTTGAGGTGGAGGGTTTAGATATTACATTGTCCTGTATTTATTCCTCTTCAACTACAGATAATCTCTACTGGTACCGTCAGTATGGGAGATCAAAACCTGAATTTCTTGTACTCACCTACAGCAGTGCAAAAGAAGCTCAGCGCTCTGATGTAGATCCAAGATTCTCTGTTAATGTGACAAAAAAGGAACAAATCCGTGTTGATCTGATCATCTCTTCTGCTGCTGTATCAGACTCTGCTCTGTATTACTGTGCTCTGGAGCCCACAGTGACAGGAAACACATCAGCTCTATACAAAAACCTGCTACAATGAGAGACAGAAGAGAAACGACAGAGATGAAGACTGAGCGAAAGAAGGTGTAAGTGGCAATTATGGTATTGTGCACTAATAAAAATAAACAAACAAACAAACAAAAATAACAACAGGCTGTACCAAATATGGTAGAAATTTCTTTTTATTATGTATTTTTATGTATGCATTTGTGTGGCTAAAGCTGAACAATAAGGGAATCAATAGGCCTAGATTAAAAACAACAATAACAACAATGTAAAATTTGGGATTGTAAATTATAGATAAAATGTTAAACATATAAATCAACATTACAAATGAAAACTGAAAGCAGAATCGTGACATTGTTAATTCCAATAGATTCATACAAAAGTACAGTAGAGTATGGTTTATGGTTCAATCAAAATGCACCACAAGGTGGCAGTCTTCTCAAACGTTCTTTAGGAACTGAAGCCATGAGTGTCATTTTTTTCCTTAACAACATTTTTATATTTTAACGTTTTTATAAAGATGTGATTTATTACACTTTGATTTATTAAAAGCTTTCTGAATAATATAATTACTTCAAATTTTCCTAAACAATTAATGTTACAACGCCTTCACTGGTTTCTCAATCTCAGAGATCAGAAAGTTCCTGAATGTCTTGATTAGAGCAGAAAGAATCAGTAACACACAGTCAGAGCACACAGAGTATTAACACATGTATGATCTGATCATACTCACCATGGACAAATACATGCTGCTGCTTTTCATTATAGCATCAGGTGTGTCACTTACTTTAGATTTTTTAGTAACAGCTTTAAATACCCTATAAAACACTGAATGGTATATTACCGATTTCTTTATTTTTTTCCGAACACATGCAGAGTAACTATTGTTAGAATGTTTATCATAAGAAACTGTTAATATTGTGCTTTCTCTGCAGATGTAATGGCTGTGAACAAGATTGAGCCAAATAGAAGGACAAATGTCATTAAAACAGAAGGAGAGACTGTAATGCTGAGCTGCTCTTATGATTCAGACAGTGAATGTATATGTCTATATTGGTACAGATAATATCACAATGAAGATACTCAATATTTATTACATCAAGGTGCTCGACCAAGCCTTAAAAAGCACACCTCCAATCTTTGATTTACGTCAAGTACTTCTTGCATACTTATTATTAGTAGTGTGACTGTGTCAGATTCAGCTCTTTATTACTGCTCTTTAAGAGCTGAAGCCCAGTGATGCAAAACACGAAACTAGTTGTACTACAAGACATTTTCACTTTGAACCTATTATGAAAATCAAATCAAACCTCAATGTTAGATAATAAATTCAAACACCTGTGTGAGGTTGAGAGAAGAAATATTTCACAAAAGGAACAAAAGGGGATAATAAGAATTGCAACTGCAATGAGTGTACATTCACTCGCTTTATTCGCTAACACGTTTAACATCATGTGGCCTTATTACAGCTGTGTGACACCAGCAAGAAACCAAAAGAGGGCAATATCTCTCAGTATCACACTAATAGAGTGGAGTCCTTTAAGCTCCTCCTCAAACTCCTATGTTACGATAGCATACCTGTCTTATTTATTTTGACTTTGTTGTTTGAAACAGATCATGAGGTGGTTCAGGAATATATTTCTGTCTGCACTATTCATTCTTGGTATGTATTTCTACACTGCTTTAAGCAGTTAGATCTCTTAAAAAGAATTGTATAATATGTTTGTTAATATGTATTTTAAAATATACATAAAAAATCATAACTACACCAAATCTCCTTAAATCCTTACAGAGTGCAGATCAAAAGACACAGTTGATCAACCAGACAAACATGTGACTGAAGCTGAAGGAAGATCAGTGACAGTAAATTGTACATATACAACAACCTCAATACAACCATACCTTTTCTGGTACATCCAGAGAGCAAATGACCTTCCTAGATACTTTCTGAGGAGAGACAAATATGGAGAAGATACTGATGCTCAGTTTCAGGAGAGATTTCACACTAAACTCTCATCAAATTCAGTTCCTCTGATGATCAAGAATCTGCGAGTGTCTGACTCTGCTGTGTATTACTGTGCTCTGAGGCCCACAGTGAGAAAACTCAGTCAAACCACATACAAAAACACACTGATATGAACATGTATGTGACTGCAACATATTTATACTAAAATAAAAATGAATGTAGCAATCAATCATGAACTGCAATATTGCCATCATAACAATATGCAATCATGCAATGTTATATTGATTGCATCATAGTTGAATGATTTCACCATCATTTTGTAATAGCGTTTTCTTCCAACATGAACAACTGGATAACATATTACTTATTCATAGGCGGTTAAAATGTTTCAAATAATGGGACTCTTTTGTGCGTCAAGCTCAAAAAAACATTCAAAACATCACTGTAATGGAGGAAATACTGGATCATTCCTAAATGTGTATGACAGATCAAATTTGGTTAATTGAATAATTAATTAATTTATAATCATACACTCTTAACAAATAGTTGATGTGACTTGAACTGATTCAGGTATATTCAGGTATAATGTGGCTCAGAGAGGAGGTACTCTGTTCATATAGTGTCTGGTAGGATTCAGTCTGACTCACTCTTCACTTGAATACTTGTAGAATGGATCTTCATCCAATTATTCTGCTCTGTGCCTTAGCTGGTATGTTATTTGTTTAAAAATATTTTTTTGTTGTTCCTGAAAATCGGTTATGTTAAAAACATCTCACAAAAATTCACAACTTCTTTTTTTCAGTTGCTGTTTTTGGAATTAAACCAAACAAAACATATGTTCATGCTGAGGAACATTCAAGTGTTACTTTATCCTGTAGTTTTTCTGCTTCTGGAGCTTCAGGTAACCTCTACTGGTACCGTCAGTATGGGAGATCAAAACCTGAATTTCTTGTACTCACCTACGACACTGTAAAAGAAGCTCAGCGCTCTGATGTAGATCCAAGATTCTCTGTTATCATTCCAAAAAAGGAACATGTGGATCTGATCATCTCCTCTGCTGCTGTATCAGACTCTGCTCTGTATTACTGTGCTCTGAGGCCCACAGTGACAGGAAACACATCAGCTCTCTACAAAAACCTGGTACGATGAGAGACAAGAGAGAAACACAAAGATAGTGAAAGGTTGCCAGTATACAAATGCAATTAATCTAATGCAAAAATGATCAAAGCAGAAAACAAAAATTTGAATGTAAATTAGTTTGGCAGCAATTACATCAAGTCACAATGGAGCTCTTTTTACTCACTTTAAAATATCCTTTCATGCAGAAACCAAATATTTTCTTTTGTAATAAAATATATGACAAGAAAAAACATTGGTTATGTAGTACTTGCAGTGAACCAGAAGAGGGAAGTATGTGCTTAATATTACATTTGGTAAAACAGCAGCTATTATAGGTCACCACAAGCTCCTCCTTGAATCCTTGTAAACATACCAAAAACTGAATTTACACATTCACTGATTGTAGACTACAATATAGTTACAGTCATGTCACACAGATTGAGGAATATATTTCTCTTTGCACTATTCATTATTGGTATGAATTCGCATTTAGCTCCATATTTGTTTATATTTTGTATTGTATTTAAATTTTTTTTAATATCTTTACAGAGTGCAGATCAGAGAACACCGTTGCTCAGCCAGACAAACATGTGACTGAAGCTGAAGGAAGATCGGTAGAATTAAAGTGCAAATATGAAGGATTTTCAGCACAAGATGAATTATTCTGGTACATCCAGAGAGATAATGAAATTCCTAAATACATCCTGAGAAGAAACAAATATGGAGGAGAAGACACTGATGCTCAATTTCTGGAGAGATTTCACTCTGAAGTGTCTTCAGATTCAGTTCCACTGACAATCAAAGATGTGCGTGTGTCTGACTCTGCTGTGTATTACTGTGCTCTGAGGCCCACAGTGAGAAAACTCAGTCAAACCACATACAAGAACACATGAGCTGAACCTCAGTAAAGAAATAACAACACAGGTCGATAGTTATAGTATTATAGTATAATTATCTTACAGCTCAAAAAAAGTTAAATATTCTACATTATAGGACAACAAATAAATAAGTGTGAACAGCATCCAGAAGTTCAGAGAGAAGGATGTTTCTGTGTGTGTTTCTGACTCATCCGATCTGATTAAATATGGACAGATGCTTCATAATGACGCACATTGTGGGAACAGAAACATTGCATAATGAATCTGTAAAAAAAAATATAGTTTTTGTCTCGTAAAAGTGCTGTGAAATGTGTTTGCAACAGTATTTTGTCAGCATTGCTTTCACTATTCTTTTTTCATTTTTGCTTTTTGCTGATAGGCTTGTAGGCTGGAGACAATGAGGCATATAAAGGAATTGAAAAAAAAAACTTTTCTTGTACAGACAGTATCCCAACAGAAAACCACAGAATTTATTACTCTGAGATGCCTCATGAATTTTGGTGAACACACATCTGATCAGTTTCAGTCGACTGCATTCACTGAACTATTACCGATGTACGTCTGTCAGACTCAGCTCTCTAATACTGTAGAAAATCCAGAACAATTCACAATCTGGCCAGGCCTGAATGTAATATTATATGTGGTTACATCTGTGCAACGCCAAACTGGCCCTTTGCTAGACATAAATGTAAATGACAAACTTTGGAAAAGAGGAATTAACAGTATGTCCAGATATAATGTTTGTAATCGATTAAACAACATTTAAAATATGACTAGAATGGGATAAAAAGATTTATACAAAATACTCACACTTTCAAATGCAGCCATCCCATTAATACAAGGTCAAAATCTTAAACAAAGATGGATCTGATGTCAAATTCAGGTATAATGTAGCTCAGAGAGGAGGGACTAAGAGGAGGGTCTCAGGGACTGCAGTTGTAACGATTCAGTCTGACTCTTCCCAAAGTGAATGCAATGGACCTTTATTCAGTTATTCTGTTCTGTGCCTCAGCAGGTGTGTATTTATTTGGTTAATCATTATTATATAAATGTATATTTTATTGTTAAAAATAAGTATTATAAAAAACTAAAATTACAAATTTCCCTCTTTATTTTCAGCCACAGTCTTTGGGAATGCCATTAAACCAAACAAAACAGATGTTTTTGCTGAGGAGGGTTCAAGTGTTATTTTGTCCTGTAGTTTTACCGCTTCTGGAGGTGCAGATAATCTCTACTGGTACCGTCAGTATGGAAGATCAAAACCTGAATTTCTTGTACTCACCTACAGCAGTGCAAAAGAAGCTCAGCCGTCTGATGTAGATCCAAGATTCTCTGTTATCATTCCAAAAAAGGAACATGTGGATCTGATCATCTCCTCTGCTGCTGTATCAGACTCTGCTCTGTATTACTGTGCTCTGAGGCCCACAGTGACAGGAAACAAATCAGCTCTATACAGAAACCTGCTGCAGTAATAGTAAGAAACAGTAATGTACACTGAATTAAATTTGTGTGCATTAAATAATTATGAAACTATATATTTAATAGGCCTACCTGTAATTAAAAAACTGTCAAACAATAAAACATCTCAAATGATTCTCATGTGCACTAAACAGTGCAGGTTGATGTGTGCCACAGGATGGCAGTGCTCACATATTTTCACACAGAGTTAATGTTTTTATATATATATATATATATATATATATATATATATATATATATATATATATATATATATATATATATATATATATAATAAGAGAAAACATTATACTACAACATTATATTATAAATGTATATTATTTTGTTATTACTTTGTAATTAAATGCCATTAAAAATTTAAAATGTAAAAAAAAATAAAAACTAAATATTTCATATTGTCAGCTGTGACTTTTTGACCCATTTCACACCTTTGTTGAATGGTGTCTACGTATGCGGACAGTTTAATCATTTTCATATCAAACAGAATTTTGTAAAAATCGATGTAAAAATGTTTTCCTTAATTCATGCATGAAAGGGGTTGTAAAACCTTCTCATGAGTAACATATAAAAATAACATATCAAAATAATGGAGGTTTTAAGCATAATGCTGAGGTAACAGCATAAGGATGTGGCCACGACATGTCATGTTCCCATAACTTTATATCTATGGTGGCCACGGTAAATCTAAGTGGACTGTAGACATCCCCTTCTGGTCAAGTAAAATCACTTACATCCCCTGAGAAAAATCTCCTGCAGCTGTTTGATTGGCCAAAATGCTTTGTTCGGCTTTTTGGAGATCATCTACTTTTCATATTAAAAAGTGTATTTTTAAAATCTGTATATTTATAGTCTACGAATTCAGAATAACAACAACACATTTTTTTAAATACGTATATAAAACAAAACAAAAAAAAACAAACACGTGTTAAATTTCAAATGTTAAATATTCAAGTAAAAAACTATTTTAAATTCCATATAATACTAAGTTTTGTCCAATAATTCTAATTGTTTTGTCATAATATTAGCTCTATATTCCTTCCTCAATACTGAAGAGCAGTAGGGTCTCATCATGCAACATGTTCTCACTCCCAGCTCGTCACATATTTACACAGCTTTTAGCTTTTAGCTTTATTTTTTGATGTGTCGGTAGTGAGAACGTGTTGCAGTAATACATTTACAAATGAATACATATTGCATTCATACAAGCATGTGAACATGTATGCTTGTATTTATGAAAACACACAAACAGTATACGTCACCGTATGAATGAAAGTGAACACTAACAGCAACAGGAAGTTCAGAGAGGAGGACGTTCCTGTGTGTTTGTGACTGATCTGCAGTGACTTACAGCTCAGAGACCTGAGACACTCAACAGAGAACTGAACTGATCTGACTGAACATGGACAGATTCTTTATACTGATTCTCACTTTAGGAACAGGTACATTATTGTGTGAATAATTAAAAAAAAATCTGTACATAAATATTTTTTTACAATTCTACGTGTTTGTGATATAGTGTTTTCCACCTTGATTTCATTAATCAAAATCATATTGTTGACAGGTTTGGTGGCTGGAGACAACATTGATCCAGATAAAGGGACAAAAAAATTATCTAAAGAAGGAGAAACGGTCAAGTTGAGCTGCTCATATAGTACAAATAGTGAATATGTTCGGCTTTACTGGTACAGACAGTATCCTAACAGAGAACCACAGTATTTATTACTGGAAAACGCACGGTCATCCTCTAAATACAAACGCACTTCTGATAATCGCTTTCAGTCGACTACATCACGTACATCCACTGAACTCACTATTACTGATGTTCGTCTGTCAGATTCAGCTCTCTATTATTGTGCTCTAAGAGCCCAGTGATACAAAACATGAGACATGTCGTACAAAAACCTGAAACTCTTTTTACTTTGAATCTATCTAGTGAAAACCACATTCAAAACCACAATCTATCCAGCTCTGAATGTAATAAAATATGTGGTAACACCTGTGTGTGAAAAAAAAGGTTTTATATCATCAATCCGTGACATGTTCAGTGCACTGATAAACAAAACAGCAAACTAGTGAAAAAAAAACAGATTTAATTTTATTCATGGATTGTATTTAACAAATGAAAAAAAGTATATGAACGTGTGTGGAGCAAGTGGTTGTTTGTTGCAGTTTCATTATATATTATTATAAAGTCACATCTGCATCATCAAGTTTTGTGCTCTTAAAGGGATAGTTAACACCAAAATAAATATTCTGTTATAACACTCTCACTCTCAAGTTCTTTCAAATCTGTATAAAAATCTGTTAAATTTTGAAGAATGTTGGTAACTAAATTGTTGACAGTGAAACATTTTTGTTGGTTTGTCAGTGTGAAGAGGCTTAACTGTCAAGAATAACCAAAAATAATGTTTATGTTTGCAAAGAAAACTTATATGCAAGTCAGCATTAGAAATTTATTTATATAGTCCACAGCACTATTTTTTTTTTTTAAAACTATTATTGACCTTCACATTGACAAACTAACAAGAAAATGTAGAGCTTAATCCAAACATGTGACCATCGTCTTGTAACTAAATGGTGTTGATATGTCAGTAAATTCTGGAATTATAGCAAAAGAACGACACATTTTTTTTTAAATAAGACAAATCTCTCTCTCTCTTTAGCTAAAGTAATTTTCTTTTTGTCAGTCCAGGATGAGCATGTGTTTTTGTTTAGTACTGTGCTCTGCATCTTTGTAACTGATCCATATGAACATACTCACATCCTCTCTGCAGTTTCTGGCAAAAGCATTTTCTTTCTTTCTTTCTTTTTTTTTAATAACTACAGCAGTGGGTGGCGCTTATTCACACTGAAAGTATGAGAGGGAAACTGATATTCAGATACTGTTGTCATCACTGTCTCTCTGAAGGCATCATGTTTCTCTTTACCTGGGTAAAAATCCAGCTTTGCAGAGATATGCATTCAATTAATATGTTTATTATAATACAAATGCTATTATTCTAAAATTATATGTTTAAAAACATTTTAATATCTTTTATTTTATTGCTTGATTAGTCCAATGAAAGTCTTCAGAAAGATGTGTTTTTAAAGCAGTAAACATGTGGTGTATACAACACCAGCATTGACAATGTTAACTCTCTTCAATGGACCTCTAGTTGTTTCCATGTCACTTCTGAGATGCCGTAGTTTTCATACCGGGACAAAGTTGTGGACGATTCTTCCTATTGTGAAGTCGTGCAGTGTGAAACCCCGTGTCCCTGATCCATCATGCAGTGAGAACATTATTTGTGCTTCACATTTGATTCATTTGTTTAAATTGTTTCAAATGATGATGACCTGTTGTTGTAGGAAAATCCCAAAGCAACATTCAAAACATGACTAGTACAGGAAAAAACTAATACAAAATACCTAATTTGGCAAGATAACGTCATTTAATGATGTTACACCATTTCAAATGGAGAAACATTAGACCGTCCCATTATTTCAAGGCCAAATTCTTAAATAAAGATGGCAGATCAAATTTGTTCTGTAATCGTACAGTTGGCAACATTAGTTCTTGTGACTGGATCTGATGTCAAATTCAGCTATCATGTAGTCCAGAGAGGAGGGACTCTGCGGTTATATGATCTTAGACTGCAGTGAGTCTGACTCTTCTCAGAGTGAACACTTACACAATGGATCTTCATGCAGTTATTCTGTTCTGTGCCTCAGCAGGTGTGTATTTGTTTGTTTAATTATTATTATACAAATGCATATATTTTATTGTAAAAAATAAGTACTATTAAAAATCTTCTTTTTCAGCTACCGTCTTTGGAAATGTCATCACACCAAACAAAACAGATGTTTTTGCTGAGGAGGGTTCAAGTGTTACATTATCCTGTAGTTTTACTGATGCTAGCACTTTAGATAATCTCTACTGGTACCGTCAGTATGGAAGATCAAAACCTGAATTTCTTGTACTCACCTACGACACTGTAAAAGAAGCTCAGCCGTCTGATGTAGATCCAAGATTCTCTGTTATCATTCCAAAAAAGGAACATGTGGATCTGATCCTCTCCTCTGCTGCTGTATCAGACTCTGCTCTGTATTACTGTGCTCTGAGGCCCACAGTGACAGGAAACACATCAGCTCTATACAAAAACCTGCTACAATGAGATACAAGAGAGAAACACATTATTAATCTAATGCAAAAATGAATAAAACATTGGCATCATGTGGCATTATGAAACTTTATACAATACAGTCCTTTAATTGACCAGTCACTTCAATATTCTGCCATTCGGGACATTCAATTTATTTGCTTGAATCTGTATGAAAATGCAGAATGTCAGTTGACATACTTGCAGTGAACCAGAAGAGGGCAGTAGGTGCCCAAAACTAATTTGACAATACAGTTCTCAATACATTTACATTTGACAATTAAAAGCTCCTCCTTAGATCGTTATTATAATACCAGAAGCAAGATTCTTATATTTTCAGATTTTTCATCAACATGTCACACAGGCTGAGGAATATATTTCTCTTCACACTATTAATTATTGGTAAGACTTTTCATTTAATACAGTTTTATATTAATGTAATTTGATTTGATTTTGTATTGTACTGTGCATTAAATATTCTTAAATCTTTACAGAGTGCAGATCGGAGGATAGTGTTGATCAGCCAGACAAACATGTGACTGAAGCTGAAGGAAGATCAGTGACATTACAGTGTAAATATAAAACTGATTCAGCACAAGAAAATGTATTCTGGTACATTCAGAAAGAAAATGACTTTCCTAAATACATCCTGAGGAGAAGCAAATATGGAGGAGAAGATAATAATGCTCAGTTTCAGGAGAGATTTCACTCTAAACTTTCACCAAATTCAGTTCCTCTGACGATCAAGAATCTGCGAGTGTCTGACTCTGCTGTGTATTACTGTGCTCTGAGGCCCACAGTGAGAAAACTCAGTCAAACCACATACAAAAACACAGAGGCTTAAACATTCGCATCACTGTTTCTTTACAATACACATTTCTGAAATGTACAAGCTTTAATAAAATCATACTAATTGTAATAATCAAAGGAACTACAATAAAAGTCATGAAACCAATTTAATATTATCCATCAATCCATCCTCTGTTGGGTTTTTACAGCAACGCAATCTTATATTTATATACATTTTTATTTAAAGCTGCATGAATTGAACTTAATTGAAAATGTAGTAGTATTTTTTTTTAGGGCTGTGAACGGTATACTTTTCCTGCAAACACATGAACAACTAAATAATGATTAATGATGTGAACATAAGTATGTTTTTCGTCTGATTTTGTTTCAAACTATTACTGAATTAAAACATTTTAACATCTTACATATTATCATTTTTCAATCATATTCCCAACCAAGGTTAACAAATTAATAACACAGTTAGGTCATGTTATTACATCTTTCTTCTCTCCTGTACTTCTAAATTGAGTTACAATATGAGGGAGGAGGGACTGTTTATATTGTGTGTGACAGAGACTGAGGTTGAATCTATTCAGTCTGATTCTTCTCCGAGTGAACACTTGCACAATGGATCTTCATTCAGTTATTTTGCTCTGTGCCTCAGCTGGTATGTGTATTTATTTTATTTTATTTTATTTCTTTACTGTTAACAATTTTTCCTCAGACATTTCCGTTACCAAGAAAATGTTTTCTTTTTTTTCATTTTCAGCTGCTGTCCTTGGGAATGTCATCAAACCAGACCACCCAGATGTTTTTGCTGAGGAAGGTTCAAATGTTACATTATCCTGTAGTTTTACTGCTTCTGGAGTTACAGATAATCTCTACTGGTACCGTCAGTATGGAAGATCAAAACCTGAATTTCTTGTACTCACCTACAGCAGTGCAAAAGAAGCTCAGCCGTCTGATGTAGATCCAAGATTCTCTGTTAATGTGACAAAAAAGGAACATGTGGATCTGATCATCTCCTCTGCTGCTGTATCAGACTCTGCTCTGTATTACTGTGCTCTGAGGCCCACAGTGACAGGAAACACATCAGCTCTCTACAAAAACCTGCTACAATAAGAGACAAGAGAGAAACATTGAGACAGAGATGAATGAAACGTCAATAAATCATTATGAAGCTGCTCTTTAATACCTGTAATTCAAAAAACTGTTAAACAGTAAATCATCTCAAATGATTCTCATGTGCACTAAACAGTGCAGGTTGATGTTTGCCACAGGATGGCAGTGCTCACATATTTTCACACAGAGTTAATGTTATATTTCAAAGCCTATATAATTACAAAAAACATTATACTACAACATTATGTTATATATTTTTATTGTGAAAATGACACTGGGAAAAAAAGAAAATAATTATAAAAAGAATAAAAACATAACTACAGAAAAATGATTAGAGTTTATAATTAAAATATTATTCAGAGTTTTATTAATTTTACTCTAATAAAGTGTAAAACATCACTTATTGACTACAAGACACAGTGCCTACAGCCTTAATTAAATTGATTAATTAAAATTATAAATAAAGGCAACTTAATTAAATCTTGGTTCTAAAGGTCATACTGTCACTTTAGTTGTTTTTTTTTTAATTTTAATGCATTTTGCACAAATACTACATGGCCTGTGCACCGCCATCACCATTATAATGTTTTCAATATACAGTAAAGAAGCTAAAATGCATTGAAATTATGAAATATTGTGTTTTTGTTACAGCTCATGCAAATATTTTAATATACAACATTCTCTCTCTCTATATATGTATATATTGAACAGTTAAATGGCTGTCAGCAACAGCAGCAGGAAGTTCAGAGAAGACGTTCTGTGTGTTTCTGACTGATCTGCAGTGACTTACAGCTCAGAGACCTGAGAGACTCAACAGAGAACTGAACTGATCTGACTGAACATGGACAGATTCTTTATACTGATTCTCATTGTGGGAGCAGGTACATTACTGATTAATTCATGAAACTGTGTTCATTTATCATGATTTAAAATCTCAAACCAAAAGGCTATTTATACACTTTATCACTTTATTACTATACACTGTATTACTTTAGTCATTTATATTTTTATAAAACATGGCTAGAAATGTGTTTGTAATTCATATGTACTTATTTTTAACAGGTTTGGTGGCAGGAGACACAATTGAGCCAGATTAAGGGATAGGAAAAAACTCTAAAGAAGAAGAAACTGTGAAGCCAAGCTGCTCATATAGTACAAGTAGTGAATATGTTAAGCTATACTGGTACAGACAATATCCCAACAGAGAACCACAATTCTTATTATACAAAGATGCATGGACAGATTATAAAGACACCTCAGATGATCGATTTCATTCAGCTACAGCACACATTTCCACTGAACTCACTATTACTGATGTACGTCAGATTCAGATTCTATTTTTGTGCTCTAGGAGCCCAGTGATACAAAACATGAGACATGCTTTCACTTTGAACTGATCTAGTGAAAAATACAATCTAAACCACAATCTATCCATCTCTAAAAAATACAATACAATCCAATACAATTTATTTGTGCATGTGATAACGCATTTGTTACAGAAGAGGTTCCTGTACCGCATCATCAGCGGGATCCGTCCCCGAATTCTAATATCTCTCTTTAGAACTGCATTTCCCATAGAGCCTCACACCCAAGACTGACCACATGCACACACCTGCACCTCATTAACACACACACACACACACACATATAAGCCACACTCACAGCCATCTCAGTGTGACATCTTATTTTCGCCCTGGATGTCGTTTCTGAGCGTTCTACCTGTGTTTTTGTTTTCCTGATTTGTGATTTGGACTATAATTCTTTGCTTCTGATCATTTGCTGCCCTCCCAGACCCTTGCTAGAACTCTGGACTCTGCTTCTCGCTGCCTGCCAGTCTATGAAAACTGCAAAATAAGTAAACATTTAAACAAATTTAAAATGTAAAAGGGCATTACAAAGCCAGGATTTTTAATTACATAAAATTCAAACAAAAGTAGCCTAGTTTAAGTTCTAAAACATTATCATGTGTAATTTATTTCTGGTATAATGTGCCACAAGATGGCAGTGTTCTCAGAGATTCAAAAGGAACTGCAGCAATGAACAACATAATTGAACTTATATATACAGCGACATTGTGGCTCAGAGTCAGAGAGGAAGGACTCAGTGTTTACAGATCTGACATGATATAATCATATCTGACAGAGAAACGATTCAATCTGACTCTCCTCAAAGTGAACACAATCAATGGATCTTCATTCAGTTATTCTTTTCTGTGCCTCAGCAGGTGTGTATTTATTTGGTTACTTGTGATTTTTTTTAAACAGTTGCAAAGTTTTTTAAAAAGTTACGAATGTACTTTTTTACTTTTTCAGCTGCTGCATTTGGAAATGTTTATGAGGAGGGTTTGAATGTTACATTGCCCTGTGATCGTTCACCCTCAACTTCAGATTATATCCACTGGTACCGTCAGTATGAAAGATCAAAACCTGAATTTCTTGTACTCACCTACAGCACTGCAAAAGAAGTTCAGCCGTCTGATGTAGATCCAAGATTTACTGTTAAAGTTCGAAAAGGAGAACAAATCCATGTGGATCTGATCATCTCCTCTGCTGCTGTATCAGACTCTGCTCTGTATTACTGTGCTCTGAGGCCCACAGTGACAGGAAACACATAAGCTCTATACAGAAACCTGCTACAATGAGAGATGAGAGAATTTATAATTTTTTAAATGATCTTATTTCTGATATGTATTAAGATTTGTTTTTATAAATAATTGTGTTTGAAAAGCTTTTAAAATAAAATTGCCTGCTGTACATAAAATATAAGGATACCATATGTATATTACAAGATTAATTCTAGTGCATCCTTGTACAGGCTCCTCCCAATTGTGAAAAAGTGATTTGAATTTATTGCTGCTGTAACAGATGCAAAAAGAGTAAGAAGATCATAACATCTCTGAAGAGTTGGTAATTTTATTAGCATATAATGGCACTGTGGAAAAGTGCCATTGTGATTACAGTTTTATATATCTTGGGTAAGTAGAACACCTAAACTATAGTTATTTATACACACACACACACACACACACACACACACACACACACACACACACACACACACACACACACACACACACACGTATATATATAAATATATTTTTAATACGTATCTTCATTATGTGTATGTGCTTATTTTTGCAGCCAATGAGATCATTTGTATTCATAATGTTTTCATTTAATTTCAGGCTGTAATTCTATAGACAAAGTTGATCAGCATGCAAGGATTCAGTTTGCTTTTGAAGGTGATACTGTAACGATCGACTGTACATATCAGACTGGTTATACAGGACCAACTCTCTTCTGGTACCAACAGAAAGATAACAGAAATCCCAAACACATGCTGAATAAATTCTCTACAACTGGAAACAGTGAGAAAGAATTCAAGGAGAGATTTCATGCATCTCTCAACAAAACTTCAGTTCCTCTGACGATCCAGGATGTGTGTGTGTCTGACTCTGCTGTGTATTACTGTGCTCTGAGGCCCACAGTGACTCAAACACACTCAACACTCACACAAAAACTCCTACATCACATCTTCATGCAAATGAACTTTGTCGCTTCTTCTATGATTTCATTTATAAAACATAATATATTTTATTTTATGTTCTATCACTTACAGTTTATTACTATCTAATTTTACAGTTTAAATACATTTATACTTTTAAATTTTTGTTTATTTTACTTTACTGTTGGTTTCGGGTGATTTTATACTGTTTATGTCACTAAAACAATCATTATAAATATTGTATGGTTAATGCTATTAAAATCTATTTTGTGAATATATATATTATACATGCACACAAAACTGTTTGTAGCATGATTTACTGAGGTTTACAATAGTCAATTTACTGGTATTTCACCCCATTAAAGCCAATTGTCAGCACATCACCCGCTGAACTTTGCAACTCATGCCCTATTTAGTATATCTTTACCTGTTTAGTATATCTGGCCCAAAATATTCCTCATATTTGCATTATATTTCCATGCTTATGGTAAAATGCTTGACTTGATTCAAACTTGAGATGCCACATATGCAATGTACTCGCAATGAACCAGAAGATGGCGGTATGTGTTCAATATTCCTTTTTACAAAACAGCAGCTTCTTTGGAGCTCCTCCTTGGATCATCACTATAACACCAAAAGCAAAACTTTCATATTGACTGATTTTTCTAGACTTCAGCATAGACATGTCACACAGGCTGAGGAATATATTTCTCTTCACACTATTAACTCTTGGTATGACTTCTCTTTTGATACAGTTGTATAATAATGTAAGTTGATTATATGTTATATTGTATTATACATTAAATATTCTTAAATCTTTACAGAGTGCGGATCGGAGGATAGTGTTGATCAGCCAGACAAACATGTGACTGAAGCTGAAGGAAGATCAGTGACATTACAGTGTAAATATAAAACTGATTCAGCACAAGAAAATGTATTCTGGTACATTCAGAAAGAAAATGACTTTCCTAAATACATCTTGAGGAGAAGCAAATATGGAGGAGAAAATGGCACTGAGTTCCACGAGAGATTTCTACTGAAAACCAATCAAAACCACAATCTATCCAGCTCTAAATGTAGTCACACCTGTGTGAGATTAAATTAGGCCATGCTGTAAAAACTGTGATCCAGATGAAGGTCCGTTAAGAGATCTTACTCTTGTTTAATATGAAGACTTTTGTATTATGTCAAATGACTTTCCAACAGTATTATCATGGCTTTGGCAATGCCTTGAGAGTTTCTTTCTCTTAAGGACACTTTAATTAAATAATTAATTAATTAAAACCACATTATTCCAGATACTGCCCACAGAGTGGAGGTTCAGGACACTACTTTCCCTTCTATCCTTTTGTTTCTTTCTGAACCCATCTTCCCTTCAACTCAGCTTGCTCAAAATAATTACAATGAAAATGCCAGTACAAGAGAACTAACAGTGATCTGGTATCAATGTGTTTGATACAATGGTCTCATTTCCATAGAAGTAAGTAGGTGTGCCCTCTCCCAGGGTAGTCCATGCAAATTACCATTTGCCCCTTTTTCCTGCTTTTCCTGTCTGCTTTTTTGGGGATGACTTGGTCTGAGGTACTTAAGGAAATGTTGCAAAAGGGTCATGGTGATTCTGTAGCCAGAAAGCACTACTCTTCATACTATGTGTTTCTTAAGGTCAGCATATGTTACTTTTATTCCTCAAGAATTTGATGTTTTGTATCAGTATGATTTGATATATTTGAATTAGCTGTAACTGACAAAATTACCTGACTGAAAAAAATAGTTACATCTGATATTATTAATTTTTACTCTGTAATTATTGATTGTAGTAGATTATGTTGTATCCTAGTTAGTGACATGAGCAATTAATTAGTAAATTTATCTAGAATAACCAAATATCAAAAAAATTATTAGAAACTGATTAGAAAAATTCTCATGTGTAATATAGGCTATAGAGCACATAATATCTCGCTCGTTCCAAGTATAATCATAGCTTGATTAACTCTATCAGTTAATATTTCCTTTATGAAGCAGGAAGTTCCTGTGTATTTCTGACTCGTCTGCAGTGACTTACAGCTCAGAGACCTGAGAGACTCAACAGAGAACTGATCTGACTGAACATGGACAGATGTGTCATACTGATTCTCATTGTGGGGACAGGTACGTTGTTTAAAATCTGTTTATAGTATGTCTTTCCTTTATTTGTGGGTAGAGTGGTGCCATGAAATATGTTTCTGTTTATTTTGTAAACTATGCTTTTACAAACAGAAATCAGTTTATTTTTGTTGACAGGTTTGGTGGACGGAAACAACATTGATCCAGATAAAGGGACAATGAAAAACTCTAAAGAAACAGACACTGTCAAGCTGAGCTGTTCATATAGTACAACTAGTGAACGTATTTGGCTTTACTGGTACAGACAGTATCCTAACAGAGAACTACAGTATTTATTATATAAAGGAGCAAGATCACGTTCTGATTCACACACATCTGATTCTCGGTTCCAGTCGACTACATCAGAAACATCCACTGAACTCACTATTACTGATGTACGTCTATCTAGTGAAAACCACAATCAAAACCACAATCTATCCAGCTCTGAATGTAATAAAATATGTGGTCACACCTGTCAGAGGCTCAATTAGGCCCGTTATAAAACTTAGAGTAGCATTAAAATCCATACAGGATGTCATTCTCCATGTGGTTACTTCAGTGAACAAACGCATGTCTTAATTTCCACCTGAAACGTTTCAATCAAATGTAAAATTCTGTATAATGTATAAAATAATTTAATAAAATAATAATTTAAAAAACATGGATTGCAACCAAACCTCAAGACAATTGCATGCATGCTGAAATTCAGTACGGCTAAGGATATTATATATGACTATATAGCAGTCAACATTTAAAGTGAATCAAATCATTTTATCAAACTAGCCCTAAAACCTAGAACCATTATATGTTCTTGACTAAGGACAACTTTGATTAACCTTTTTGATCCACTTCAAATGTTGACTACTGGATTTAGTAGGCACTAAACATTACTGCAGCTTTTATATGTCTCCACAATCTCCTCAATCATTGTTAGAATACCATAAGTAATATTCACTGATTTTACAATAGACTTGATGTATTCAGCATTTCACAATGCGTTACAATATTTACTGACACTGACTGTAGCAAAAGCAGCCAACAGTTCAAGTTTAAATCTACTATCATGTGTAACACATAGTGCATTAGTGCAGATATAATGTGCTTTTAAAAGTGTTTTTAGTTTTTGTCTATTTTTTTATTTCATCTTTTTTTTTCTAAACCTATTATTATGAAAACTAAAATACATTTTAATGTGACATAGTGACTTCAAACACCTTTGTGAGGTTAAGGGAAGAATATTTTATAAAATAATCAAAAGAGCAATAAATAAAGAAATAAATAAACAGGTAAAATGCTTAAAGGTGTTTCAGGTTGAAAATATTTAGAACTTGTATGTATCTTAAAAATGATAGACAGAAAATAGTTCACATATAGCAGTAATGAGGAAAATATTCTTACAAAATAAAGCTTTTACTTTGAAGAATCAAAAGAGGAGGGACTCGATGTAGTAATGTCTGACAGAGACTGGTTGAAATCATTCAGTCTGACTCTTCTCAGAGTAAACACTTGTACAATGAATCTTCATTCAGTTATTCTGTTCTGTGTCTCAACCGGTATGTATATTTATTTGGCAGATTATTTTGTTGAATATAAAAATAACAAATTAAAAAAAACAATTGTACCTCTTATTTTTTCAGGTGTTGTCTTTGGAAATGTCATCCAACCAAACAAAACAGATGTTTTTGCTGAGAAGGGTTCAAATGTTACATTATCCTGTAGTTTTACTGACTCTATCAATACAGAATATCTCCACTGGTACCGTCAGTATGGAAGATCAAAACCTGAATTTCTTGTACTCACCTACGACACTGTAAAAGAAGCTCAGCGCTCTGATGTAGATCCAAGATTCTCTGTTATCATTCCAAAAAAGGAACATGTGGATCTGATCATCTCCTCTGCTGCTGTATCAGACTCTGCTCTGTATTACTGTGCTCTGAGGCCCACAGTGACAGGAAACACATCAGCTCTGGTACAGTAACAGACAAGAGAGAAACACAGAGATAGAGATGAATACAGTGAAAAAGAAGCTGTAACTTTCAATTATGAACAACAACAAAAAAGTACAACCAAAACCAAAAGGTGCACACAGATCCCCATGAAGCTGCTCTTTTAACACCTTTAATTCAGTCAACTGTCAAACAATAAAATATATTATATATATGACATTTTGTATAAATAATGCAGGTTGATGTATATGCCACAGGATGGCAGTGTTTAAACACCTTCATATGAAGATACTGCTCCCATTCTATAAGATAAATATAACTATACTACAAAATTATGTTATAATATTGTACAAATTATAATTAAAATACATATAAAATATAAAGAAACTTAAATTTTTTTGGTTTAATATTTCCATGCTAATAATACATATGAGTACAACAAAAATGCGTTATTGAGTGAAATTATTGAGTTTTATTATAAATATATATAGAGCTCCCATGTAAAACATTTTATACACCACAATGTTCTCTAAACGTAGTAGAGTAATAATAGTGTAATTAACATAGTTCATTGAAAATTATGAACATCAACAGGAAGTTCAGAGAGGAGGAAGTGTTTGTGACTGATTTACAGTGACTTACAGCTCAGAGACCTGAGAGACTCAACAGAGAACTGAACTGATCTGACTGAACATGGACAGATGTGTCATACTGATTCTCATTGTGGGGACAGGTAGCCTACATTATTTACTGAGCAACTGACGAATAATAAATATTTATGATAATTTATAATCTCAAACCCAAATGGCAATAGATTTAGATTAATTTGGTCATTTGTATTTTTGTAAAAAAAATGTTTTTTGATAACTTGGTTTTCACAAATCAAAAGTAGTTAATTAAATTTGCTTAATGTTGACAGGTTTGGTGGATGGAGACAGCATTGAGCCAGATAAAGAGACAGAAAACTTTTTTGAAGAAAGACAAACTGTCAGGCTGAGCTGCTCATATAGTACAAATAGTGAATATGTTGTGCTTTACTGGTACAGACAGTATCCCAACAGAGAACCACAGTATTTATTATATAAAGGAGCAAGATCAAGTTCTGCTGAAGACACATCTGATGATCGCTTTCAGTCGACTACATCACGTACATCCACTGAACTCACTATTACTGATGTACGTCTGTCAGATTCAGCTCTCTATTATTGTGCTCTAAGAGCCCAGTGATACAAAACACGAGACATGTCGTACAAAAACCTGAAGCTCTTTTCACTTTGAAAATATCTAGTGAAAACCACATTCAAACCCATGATCTATACAGACCAGAATGTAATAAAATATGTGGTAACACCTGTGTGAGTTTGAATTAGACAAAAAAATACTTTCAAAATGAGTTCAGATTTTGCATTCTTTGCGGTTCATTTTAAACACAAACACATTCTAAAATATAATTTCATAATTGCTTGTCTTCATGCAGTAAAACAGGGAGCCAGTAGAGGGAAGTCACTTATTATTACTTTATTTAATATTAGTACTCAGGAGTCATTCTTCAAATGACCGTCTCTCAGCAGATCTCCTGTTGAGTTCATGCCTGTGTTGACTCCATACTGATATTAGCTACCACGGCATAAACATACCTGGGTGCACTTTTTAGCAGGACACAAAATACGTACCAATCAGTGCATATCACTGCAGCTTCCAAAAGAAATTAACACAGTTCAGTGGCAGTATTTTTTTCCAGAATTTTTTTTTTTTTTTAAACCTGCATGAAAGGAAGTTGAAATGGCACATTTGCATCCACAAATGCTTTTTTATATCAGTTTAGCATTTGTTAACACTAGGTTTAGGGTTGGATTTGGTGTAGGGCATATTTCCAACATGATAGAGCATTAGCTTTAAGCAACAGACCATAGATATTTATAATTCTGAACCGTTGTAAAACATACCTATATCAACAAAATAAAAATGCCTTCTGGTTCACGTATTGAACTTGTGTTTTAGTGCCACTCAGTGGACATTTCTCAAAAAAAGTGCACAGAGGTATGTATTTTTATGATGTTGGATATTATTGTTTACTGTGTTGGGTTTATTTTCATGACTTTGGCAGTGACGTTGGAGCTTCTTCTCCCACTGACACACAGACTATAGCCATGCCAAAATCTAGGCCTCAAAAAACCAGGTACAGTAGGCCGGGTATAGTGTCCCAAACTTGGAATTTGTGCTCTGCATTTAACCAAGTGCACACAAAGCTACATACATTACATATGGTTTACAAAAGGTCTTTGTAATTTCTTTATACAACAACATTATGTTTGATTTTTAGTCTTGCTTCAATGAAGAATGATACATTATAAAAACCTTTTGGTTTAATGTTGGTGCCCCATAAAGATAAGGGTAAGAATCACTGATATACTGTATATTCTTGTGATCATGGAGAGGATATACACAGAACCTTCTTTTGCTGAGTTTGACATGTTCCTGGATCAATATCTTCGTTGACCCAGGAACAACATTGTGATTAACAACAGTGTTTGGTGCTACTGTATCAGTGTCATTCGTCTATCTTTTCCTCTGATGCATTAGGGTTAGGTGTATAGATATGGCATAAAATTAAAGATATGGTATAAAATTGAATTTTTGAAGCATCAAAGATCATGCCACACAGTGGACAACTTCTGAAATGACAGAACTAAGAGCTTTAACATGAGCATGTTTTTCACTGCTGTTACAGAATGAAACTCTCCAGCAGTGGGTGGAGTTTATTAACACAGAGAGTGTCAACAAGACACTGCGTAAATACTATTTATGTCATCACTGTCTCTCTGAAGACATCATGTTTCTCTATAACTGGATAATAATTCAACTGTATATGGGTAAGATATACGATTTTAAGCAATATGCTTATTATTTAAAAAATCCATTTTCTGTTACACAGTTTTTCTTTTTCTTTTAATAAGGGGCTTTTTCTTTCTCACAGGAAGTTCTTTTGGTGACACAATACAATCGTGGTTTCCAAAAAAACATTATTCTGAGGGTGAAAATATGAATCTGTCCTGTAACTACAGTCTCACTAGTGGCACCAGTGTTACTTTACAGTGGTATCGCCAGTATCTTGGAGAAAAACCAGAGTTTTTACTTTTGGTCACTGAATATTCAAACAAATCTGTGCCTGAACTACGTCTATTTTCAGAAGCTAAAAAAGAAATCAAACGTGTGGATCTGAAGATCTCCTCTGCTGCTGTATCAGACTCTGCTCTGTATTACTGTGCCCTGAGGCCCACAGTGACAGGAAACACTACAACACTGTACAAAAACCTGACATATAGAACTGCATCTGTATTACACAAAACAGCTTCATCCACTGAAACGAAATACTAGTCATTTTAATTCTGAAGTCATTCGAGGTCAGAACGGAACATGAGTCAACATTGTGAGAGACATGAAAGTAAAGCCAGCGTTAAAACACCATATTGTTATGAAATATCACACTGTCACTGAATGACGAAACTTACTGATCAAGTATAAAAAGCGGCCAAGCCTTTATTTACTGTATGTTTTAGTAAAAAAAGTAATACAGGTTAATCAGATGTATGGTGTATGTACAGCCTAAGATTAATAATCGTACATGTAATAGTAATGAAGTGATATACTGTAGTTTAATATACACACAATATACAGTCCTCTTCACAGAGGCTCCTCCCAGCACTGAGTGATCTATGAATTTACTGATGCTTTAACAGATGTAGAAAGAGGAAGAGGATCACAACATCTCGTTTTTAAAGAGGGTGCAATTTCAGTTGTGTATAATGGCACTCTGTAAATGTATTATTGTGATTATAGTTTTCTATATCTGGGGTGAGTAGCATATTAAATAATGATTCTTTTAAAGTATATTTAGAAAGAATTTTCCTTATGTGTGTGTGCATAGTTAGTCATACTGTTTTAATTATATTCCAGGTTGTAATTCTCAATCTCAAGACAAAGTTGATCAACAAAAAGGGATTCAGTTTGCTTTTGAAGGTGATACTGTAACGATCGACTGTACATATCAGACTTCTTATCCAACCCCGACTCTCTTCTGGTACCAACAGAAAGACAGCAGAAATCCCAAACACATGCTGAATAAATTCTCTACATCTGGAAACAGTGAGAAAGAATTCAAGGAGAGATTTCATGCATCTCTCAACAAAACTTCAGTTCCTCTGACGATCCAGGATGTGTGTGTGTCTGACTCTGCTGTGTATTACTGTGCTCTGAGGCCCACAGTGACTCAAACACACTCAACACTCACACAAAAACTCCTACAATGCAATTACATGATCTAATGTTATATTTAATTGCCTTTAAATATGTATTCATTTTCCCTTACTCTTGGTTTCAGTTGATTTTATATTACTCATGCCATTATATTATCCCCATAGACTTGGTTATTTCAATTTAAAACAGTTTTGTGAATGCGTTGGAAGGTGTGAAAGACCAGAAGAGGGCGATATACACCCAACATGAACATTTAATGAACTGTTTATCCTGCTTTTAGAAGATAAAATATAAGTTACTCATATGTTAATCATTTCATTTGCAAAATTTAATTTGTGGTAATAAAGATGACTCAAATGTGTTGTTGATACCCAGGATTTCATGAATCATGAACCATAAAATTTCTTTGTTTTGCAAAACATAAAGGAAGATAAGTTGGTGACCAGGCTGTTTTGGGCCATCGTTGACTTCAACAGCAGGGAAAAAAAAACCTGTGGAAGTTTGTTGAGACTATTTCACTCAAACGCTCTTTACCAGGAAGGATCAACTCAAGGCGAAATAAAACACAAGACAAGTTTTTGGATTTTTAGCTTGCAAGGATTGCGCTGTCAGGAAGTAGGTTTCTCCTTAACCTCCCTTTTTGCATCCAGACGGAAAAAGGCCTTTGCCTCCCTGCCTCCCTGCCTCCTTTTCCTTGCTTTTTGCCTCCGAAGCTCAGGTCAATGTCACTTTATTTGACAAGACCAAAATAAAACAATATTTTCTTCACTCCTTCAAATATATTTATGGAGGCCATGTTTGAAACTAAGAACAAAGAAATTCATACATATTTGAAGTTACTGAGGGTGATTCAGTGACCCAAAATGACAAAGAACAAAGAAATTTCACATTTTGAGGTGACTAAATGATGACAGAAAATTAATCTTTGAGTGAACTATTCCTTTAATGCAGTGTTTTTATCCTCAAGCTGACAGATATAGGTGGAGCTTGTGGAGATCTGAAAAAGAGCACTAAACCTTTGCTTTGTACAGTGCAAACATGACCATCCTTTGCGTTCTGCTTCTGCTACTGATAATTAAAGGTAAGAGCTTACTGATTCTTCAAATAATGTCATAAATCTGTGTTTCATAAATAAGTGCTGTAATAAATTAGTATAAATTAAAAAGATATATATTTTGCAGAGGAGACATTTGCACAGTCAATATCACCGCTGGAAAACCAGACACTTACATCTGAGGGAGAAAAAGTCTCTCTATCCTGTAAATATGATGGAGATGTAAGTAACCTGCACTGGTATCGACAATATCCAGGATCTAAACCGGAGTTCCTCGCATATATTTATCCTCATGGATTAACAAGTGACCCTCTTCCTGATCGTATCATACCTCAAGTTGATAAAAACAACAATCTTGTGAGCCTGGAGATCTCCTCTGTTAAAGTGACAGACTCTGCTCTGTATTACTGTACCCTGACGCCCACAGTGACAGGAAACACATCAACACTGTACAAAAACCTCCTGAACAATAAACCTCAAAAACTAAGTGTTGTTTGAAAAATATCTTTTGATCATAAGGCTGTTCAGACAGTGGTGATGAGAAAGCAATCTAATAAAAAATAACAAAAAAAGAAATGCATCCATAAATGCTGAAATTTCTAACATACACATAAGAAAGAAATTGCCAAATAATTTAAGAAAAGAAAAACCTTTTTTTTGCTAAAACTTTACTTTATGGTCCGTTTCTTTTTATTAACTTAATAAAGAGATAATAAGTTGCTTATTATCATGTGTGACTAGTATAGCTGTTTATTATTACTCATTAGGCACATACTATTACTGATTTATTCTGTAAGACCATCTTTAAGTTCCCTTGAACTCTTGGTTAATAGTGAGTATATGATAACACTTTCAATGTCTTAGACAGACAGACCCTGGTCCTCATACTGTGTTGAGTGTGTTGTGTGTAAGTGTTAGGGTTAGTTTGAGCTGGAAGGGTTTGTTTATGCATCACATTTCTCCATCATGAATCTTTTCGCACACTGCACTGAACAGCTCATAATAACATACTGGCAGGGTTTACAAACCCTATTTTTCTAAACCGATAATGAAGCTCCATCTGGAATTTTGTACTTTCAGTGTTTATTTTAAAATCTTTATTACTGTGCTCTGAGTTTTTCAGAGATCAGCAGAGATCGGAGAGTAATATATTCTTTCAAAATGTGTTACTAGAGGGAGGTGGAGCTCTAAAGATATTGTGCTCCACATAAATTCATTGTGATCTTGTTAAAACTCTTCAGTGTCTGCTGCGGAGCTCGTTTCAGCTGCATTAGTGACAATGGTACGCCATTCTGTTATTCTGCTATTTGTCTTTACATGTAAGTATTTCATATTAATTTCATTATTCTGACTGATCATAATGTAAGGAATTTTTATCAAGGTGATAATACTGTTAAAATATCACGGATCACACTTAATTTAATCTAAATACACTTTCATAATTTTTTTTCAGGTACTGTGTATGGAAATGAAATCAAACCCACTAAAACTGTGGACTTTGCTGTTGGGGGTTCAAGTGCTACATTATCCTGCAGTTATTCATCCGCACAAAATTTATTCTGGTACCGACAGTTTCCCGGGTCAGCTCCTGAATTTCTTGTAATTCTCTTTTATGGCGCAAAAGACGCAAAGAAGTCTGATGTAGATCCTAGATTTACAGCGAAACCCAACAAAGAAAAGGAAAACCACGTGGATCTGGAGATCTCCTCTGTTAAAGTGACAGACTCTGCTCTGTATTACTGTGCCCTGACGCCCACAGTGACAGGAAACACATCAACACTGTACAAAAACCTGACACGTCAGGGAAATATATTTATAGGAAATTTATGAGAAAATACTTAAATGCCTAATAAGATGGCTGTTTTTTAAGATGTTACTATACATGATTAAATTCAAGTGTGATCATCAAATCTTGAATTACATGCAGACCTCTGTATTATATCTGGGCGTTTTTTTCACAGTTAGAGGAGCCACACATTTGAGCATTTTAAGTGCAAATTCATGATTATTGTAGGATGAAAAATGTCAGTGTAAAATATTGTGGCAGAAATCACTCATTCACATGCACAAATGTGTTCAATAAATAATCAAAGTACATCATCTTCAGATCATTTACTACAAGGAAGATTAAAAAATAGGTGCATGATATTGGTATATCCAGTAACTGAATGTCTTTACAATACAGAGATGACTAACTTGATTCAAATGTGTTCTAAAACATTTTCAGGCTTATTCTAATTTAGCGAAAAAATGGTTTCCAACATTTTTTTAACAATGTCAAACTTCATCCACAGGGGTCAGCATCACTCTCTCCATGTATGAGCATGTGACGTGACAACACAAACATAAAGCAATAATCTGTGAGATGAACACATCTTCTCAACGTTTTGGAGAACACAGCTGATTTAATGTTTGTTTATAGAACAACTATGTTTAGATTTGTCTTCCCTGTGTTTTATAGTACAGTATGATGGTAAACACAGACTCTCACACACACACACACACACACACACACTGAAGACACACCTCTTCTGTAAGCACTAAACTAATACATTAGAACTGGAGCACAGAGAACATTAAAACACTGATCTGACCTAGTAAACATGGTAAAACACCTGACTGCCTTCTACTGATGTACAATAGAAAAACTGTAAGTGTAAGAATTTTGTGCAGATTGTCTAGTTTTTATATATATCTTTGCTTTAGGTATGATGACTGTAGACTATATCAGGCCAATTAAAGAAACTAGTGTCATGAAGGAAGACGAGTCTGTGACTCTCAGCTGCTCATATGATACAAGCAGCAGATATGTTGTACTTTATTAGTACAGACACTACTCTAATGGAAAAACTCAGTATTTAATGTGGAAAGAGGCACGAACATATAGAAGTACTGGGACTCCAGCTGAGCTTGGCTTTCAGTCGACTACATCAGAAACATCCACTGAACTCATTATTACTGGTGTAACTCTCTCAGATTCAGCTCTCTATTATTGTGCTCTAAGAGTTGTAGCCCAGTGATACAAAGTCTATGTGAAGCCGTACAAAAACTTTAATACATTTTTCACTTTGATCTCAAGCCACATCAAACCATGATTTATAATTCACACAATTTGTTTACACTTGTGGAAACATCTCGGGTTACAGCTGAAATTGACTTCTCCTGCATATTTAAATATGCGAGAACAATGTTAGAACAACTTTATTAAAGAGAAGCTGAAACAAGTGAACTGTAGATTTTAACAACTTATTTTAATTCAACAGTCATTATGATAAAAATAAATAAAATAATAAAATGCCTAAAAAGGTTTTCAAAAGGCAAAAAATGGTTAAAAGGGTTTATTTAAATATTTAAAAATTATATGTATCTTTTAATAATAATAATAGAAAGAAAACAGGGTTCACACACAGTATATAGCAGTAATGAGCTAGGCCCAGAGAAAAACTAAAATAAAGCTTTTGCATTGAAGTTTCAAAGAGGAGGGACTCAGATCTGACTCGATGTAGTTATGTCTGACAGGAATGATTCAGTCTGACTCTTCTCAGAGTGAACACAATGAATCTTCATTCAGTTATTCTGTTCTGTGTCTCAACCGGTATGTATATTTGTTTGGACGATTATTTGGTTGATTTTACAAAGAAGAAATTAACAAAACAATTGTACCTCTTATTTTTCAGGTGTTGTCTTTGGAAATGTCATCACACCAAACAAAACAGATGTTTTTGCTGAGGATGGTTCAAATGTTACATTATCCTGTAGTTTTACTGACTCTATCAATACAGATTATATCCACTGGTATAAAGAGAGTTGGACTCAAGTTATGGGTTCAAGTCTTACCTGCCTGAATGTGACTGAGGTACCTTTGATCAAGATATCTAACCTCCAGCTGTGCTCTGGGAGTGTGTTAACTTTTTTTGAGTCCTGTCACTCACTTTACATGACACTGTTTGTTTTTGTGATACTTGCAATTAACCATAAGAGAGCAGTAGGTACTCTATTATACTTTAAGAAAACGGCAGCTCTCCCACTCACTAATTTATCTTCAAGATTTATTCAGCATAAACACAGTCATGTTACACAGGCAGAGGAATGTGTTTTTTCACACACTTGGTATGCATGACTTTTTTACGACTTTTGAACAGTCATAATAAATGATTGCAAAATGTAACATTAGTTATGAAATACAAATTAGTTATGAAACACAAATTATATATAATATACAATACAGCATAAGTGAAAGTGAATAGAAGAATAGAATAGAAGCATTAACAGTATGTCCAGATATTATATTTCACATGCTCAAACCACTCTTTTGTAATCTGGCCATGTAATCTGTATTCTCCTCTCTTTAACAGCTGGATGAACTTTATTGTTAAAATGTTTAACCTGGGAAACACTAAAGTTCAACTTGACTATAATTCAGTTGTAATAATAGCAAGAAACCAATATCTTTTTAACAGAGGTTTGTTTTGTTTCCACAAACTCCACCTAAAAGTCTAAACATGAAAGAAAAACAATTTTTTTTTTACTCAGTTCCAATTTAAAACAGATCATGTGGTTGAGGAATATATTTCTATTTGCACTACTTAGTCTTGATATGTATTTCTACAAAATTTTAAGCATTTAGATACATTTTGAATATGTGTATAGATTGTTTGCTAATATGGATTTTACATTTATGATGCACATTAAAAATTATATTAACCTTACACAATGCAGATGTGCAGAAGACAAAGCTGATCAGCCAGACAAACATCTGTTGAAGGCAATTCAGTGATGTTACTTTACACATTATACATATGACTTTATACTTTATCATGCCTTGATTTTTAATTATTTAATTAACACAGAAAGCTCAGACTTTGCTTAGACAAAAGTCTTGTCACTTAACAGAAATAATGTACAGTAAAGAACATAAAGTCATTGTGCAGTGGAAAAATAATTAATATACATACATCCATACGTCTCAGCAATGACTCAAATAACTTTATTAATAAAGTTAAACTTTTAATTAATAAAGTCATCTGGAATGGCAAAGAAAGCATTCATGCAGGACTCCCAGAGTTCATCAAGATTCTTTGGTTTAACACTGATGGATATAAAAATGTGTTTTACATAATTCTAGACTGTTGTTAGTCGAACCCAAAATGACATTCAAAATGTCATTCTCTGAAATCTCTGATGCAGAACAAATTCTAAAACACTAAACATTAAAACACTTTTCCATTTCACTGCTGCCATATTATTTTAATTAAAGGCACATCTTGGCAAAAAGTGGTCATTTATTACAATAGGTCAACTTTATATTGTTCTTTACTAATTTTGGATTATTTGTTTGATACGGTTGTAAAAATTGCTTGTGATTAGATCTTCTCTTCTCAACATCTGAATTGAGCTACAGTGTATAGTACAAAGGAGGATGGACTAAATATTGTGTCTGATGGAATCAATTCACTCTGATTCTTCTCAGAGTGAACACTTGTATAATAAATCTTCTTTCAGTCATTCTGCTCTGTGTCTCAGCTGGTATGTATTTATTTGCACAATTGTTAATTTTTCTGTTAATTCTGTAAGAGTTGTTAATTTTACTTATAAAGTTACTAATTAACTTGTAATTTTCACCTGTTGTCTTTGGAAATGTCATCAAACCAGACCAACCAGATGTTTTTGCAGAGGAAGGTTCAAATGTTACATTATCCTGTAGTTTTACTGCTTCTGGAGGTGCAGAAAATCTCTACTGGTACCGTCAGTATGGAAGATCAAAACCTGAATTTCTTGTACTCACCTATGGTTTAAAAGGGCATTACAAAGCCAGGATTGTTAATTACATAAAATCCAAACAAAAAGAGCCTAGTTTAAGTTCTAAAACATTATCATGTGTAATTTATTGCTGGTATAATGTGCCACAAGATGGCAGTGTTCTCAGAGATTCAAAAGGAACTGCAGCAATGAACAACATAATTGAACTTATATATACAGCGACATTGTGGCTCAGAGTCAGAGAGGAAGGACTCAGTGTTTACAGATCTGACATGATATAATCATATCTGACAGAGAAACGATTCAATCTGACTCTCCTCAAAGTGAACACAATCAATGGATCTTCATTCAGTTATTCTTTTCTGTGCCTCAGCAGGTGTGTATTTATTTGGTTAAGTATGATTTTTTTTTAAACAGTTGCAAAGTTTTTTAAAAAGTTACGAATGTACTTAAATTATTATTATTTTTTTCAGCTGCTGCATTTGGAAATGTTTATGAGGAGGGTTTGAATGTTACATTGCCCTGTGATCGTTCACCCTCAACTACAGATAATATCCACTGGTACCGTCAGTATGAAAGATCAAAACCTGAATTTCTTGTACTCACCTACAGCACTGCAAAAGAAGCTCAGCCGTCTGATGTAGATCCAAGATTTACTGTTAAAGTTCGAAAAGGAGAACAAATCCATGTGGATCTGATCATCTCCTCTGCTGCTGTATCAGACTCTGCTCTGTATTACTGTGCTCTGAGGCCCACAGTGACAGGAAACACATCAGCTCTCTACAAAAACCTGGTACAATGAGAGATGAGAGAGAAACAAAGAGATAGAGATGAATACAGAGAAAAAGAAGCTGTAACTGTCAATTATGAACAACAACAAAAACAAGTACAACCAAAACCAAAAGGTGCACACAGATCCCCATGAAGCTGCTCTATAACACCTTTAATTCAGTCAACTGTCAAACAATAAAATATATTATATATATATATATGACATTTTGTATAAATAATGCAGGTTGATGCCACAGGATGGCAGTGTTTAAACACCTTCATATGAAGATACTGCTCCCATTCTATAAGATAAATATCGCTATACTACAAAATTATGTTATAATATTGTTCAAATTGTACTGAAAATGCAGCAATCATGAATATTTGCACCTTTACAAACCTAATAAATTCAGAAGTTGTGGATGTATATCAATGTAATATGTGCAGTACATTTCACTGCCTTCTTTATGTTGGCACTTAAGTTGATTTAAATTTTTTTATATATTAATGTGCTTGTTGGCTGCAACTCCCGTTTAAAACGTTATATCCACAATGTTCTTTAACTCTCTAATTAAATACTGTAATTAACTGACACAGTTTAATGAAAATTATGAACAGCAACAGGAAGTTCAGAGAGAGGACGTTCTTGTGTGTTTCTGACTCGTCTGCAGTGACTTACAGCTCAGAGACCTGAGAGACTCAACAGAGAACTGAACTGATCTGACTGAACATGGACAGATGTGTCATACTGATTCTCATTGTGGGGACAGGTAGCCTGCATTATTTACTGAGCAACTGGAAAATTATATTTATGGTCATTTAAAATCTTGAACCCAATGGCTATTTTTGTAAAACATGATATGAAGTTTTTACAAATTAGAATCATTTATATATGTGCTTAATGTTGACAGGTTTGGTGGATGGAGACAGCATTGATCCAAATAAAGGGACAGATAAAATCTCTGAAGAAAGACAAACTGTCAAGCTGAGCTGCTCATATAGTACAAATAGTGATTATGTTCGGCTTTACTGGTACAGACAGAATCCTAAAAGAGAACCACAGTATTTATTACTCAAAGGTGCCCGATCACGTTTTGATTCACACACATCTGATGATCGTTTTCATTCGACTGCATCAGAAACATCCACTGAACTCACTATTACTGATGTACGTCTCTCAGATTCAGCTCTCTATTATTGTGCTCTAAGAGCCCAGTGATACAAAACATGAGACATGTCGTACAAAAACCTGAAGCTCTTTTCACTTTGAAAATATCTAGTGAAAACCACAATCAAACCCATGATCTATACAGACCTGAATGTAATAAAATATTTGGTAACACCTGTGTGAGTTTGAATTAGACATAAAAAATACTTTCAAAATGAGTTCAGATATTGCATTCTTTGTGGTTCCTTTTATACACAAAATGGGTTCTAAAACATAATTTTTTATAATTGCTTGTCTTCATGCAGTAAAACTTGGAGCCAGTAGAGGGAAGTCAATTTGAGAAGTATTGAGATTTCTGTCTATTTATATATTTGGACTTAAATGACGGAGTCTCTCAGCACTCTGTTGAGTATCCAACAACCCCCATACTGATATTAGCTATTATGATATTAGTGATATCACGCAGAGCCTGAAAACAGCCAGACCTTCTTTGGAAGTGTATCTTGCAAGCTGGGGGCTATTTTCACTGGGCCTGCTGCGGCTATGGTACCTCCTTGATTATTATTATTATTGGAATGGGAGCATAGTTTCTAATCATATTGGCCTAGAAAATAACAATTTGCAATTATTAATTATTAATTTGCAATTATAATGAAAGAGGACACTAATGTGAAGTTGAAACCCAGGATTTCATGAATCATAAGCCATACAGTTTCTTTGTTCTGCAGAACACAAAGGAAGATATTTTGAAAAGAGAAATTGTGCCCAGGCTGTTTTGAGTTATCATTATTAGGAAAAAAAACCTAAACAATGGAAGTCAATGGTGACCCAAAACAGCCTAGGCACAATTTCTTTTTTCAAAATATCTTCCTTTGTGTTTGGCAGAACAAAGAAATTCATACAGATTTGCATCTACTTGAGGGTGACTAAATGATGAAGAAATTTCATTTTTGGGTGAACTATTCCTTTAATGCAGTGTTTTTATCCTCATGCTGACAGATATAGGTGGAGCTTGTGGAGATCTGAAAAAGAGCACTAAACCTTTGCTTTGTACAGTGCAAACATGACCATCCTTTGTGTTCTGCTTCTGCTACTGATAATTAAAGGTAAGAGCTTACTGATTCTTCAAATAATGTCATAAATCTGGAGTTTTATACAGTGTTTAAATCTCTTTTTTATGCTGTTGAACACTGAATTCATTGTAGTGCTGTAATAAATTAGTATAAATTAAAAAGATATATATTTTGCAGAGGAGACATTTGCACAGTCAATATCACCGCTGGAAAACCAGACACTTACATCTGAGGGAGAAAAAGTCTCTCTATCCTGTAAATATGATGGAGGTGTAAATAACCTGCACTGGTATCGACAATATCCAGGATCTAAACCGGAGTTCCTCGCATATATTTATCCTCATGGAACAACAAGTGAGCCTCTTCCTGATCGTATCAAACCTCAAGTTGATAAAAACAACAATCTTGTGAGCCTGGAGATCTCCTCTGTTAAAGTGACAGACTCTGCTCTGTATTACTGTGCCCTGACGCCCACAGTGACAGGAAACACATCAACACTGTACAAAAACCTCCTGAACAATAAAACTCAAAAACTAAGTGCAGAAATTTCTAACACACACATAAGAAAGGAATAGCTAAATAAATAAAAAAGAAATGCATGTAAGCAAAGAAAAGCCAAACAGAATACAACTTTTTTGCTGAAACTTTACTTTATGGTCCTTTTCTTTTTATTAACTTAATAAAGAGATAATAAGTTGCTTATTATCATGCGTGACTAGTATAGCTGTTTATTATTACTCATTAGGCACATACTATTACTGATTTATTCTGTAAGGCCATCTTTCAGTTCCCTTGAACTCTTGGTTAATAGTGAGTATATGATAACACTTTCAATGTCTGTCTTAGACAGACAGACCCTGGTCCTCATACTGTGTTGAGTGTGTTGTGTGTAAGTGTTAGGGTTAGTTTGAGCTGGAAAGGTTTGTTTATGCATCACATTTCTGCATCATGAATCTTTTCAAACACTGCACTGAGCAGCTCATAATAACATACTGGCAGGGTTTACAAACCCTATTTTTCTAAACCGATCATGAAGCTCCATCTGGAATTTTGTACTTTCAGTGTTTATTTTAAAATCTTTATTACTGTATTACTGTGCTCTGAGTTTTTCAGAGATCAGCAGAGACTGGAGAGTAATATATTCTTTCAAAATGTGTTACTAGAGGAGGTGGAGCTCTAAAGATATTGTGCTCCACATAAATTCATTGTGATCTTGTTAAAACTCTTCAGTGTCTGCTGCGGAGCTCGTTTTCAGCTGCATTAGTGACAATGGTACGCCATTCTGTTATTCTGCTATTTGTCTTTACATGTAAGTATTTCATATTAATTTCATTATTCTGACTGATCCTAATGTAAGGACTTTTTATCAAGGTGATAATACTGTTAAAATATCACTGATCACACTTGATTTAATCTAAATACACTTTCATATTTTTTTCAGGTACTGTGTATGGAAATGAAATCAAACCAACTAAAACTGAGGAGTTTGCTGTTGAGGGTTCAAGTGCTACATTATCCTGCAGTTATTCATCCGCACAAAATTTATTCTGGTACCGACAGTTTCCGGGTCAGCTCCTGAATTTCTTGTAATTCTCTTTTATGGCGCAAAAGACGCAAAGAAGTCTGATGTAGATCCTAGATTTACAGGTAAACCTAACAAAGAAAAGCAAAACCACGTGGATCTGGAGATCTCCTCTGTTAAAGTGACAGACTCTGCTCTGTATTACTGTGCCCTGACGCCCACAGTGACAGGAAACACAACAACACTGTACAAAACCTGACACGTCTGGGAAATATATTTACAGGAGATGTATGAGAAAATACTTAATGAGCATTTTAAGTGCAAATGCATGATTATTGTAGGATGAAAAATGTCAGTGTAAAATATTGTGGCAGAAATCACTCATTCACATGCACAAATGTGTTCAATATATAATCAAAGTACATCATCATCATCTTCAGATCCAGATTTATTACAAGGAAGATTAAAAAATAGGTCAATGATATTGGTATATCCAGTAACTGAATGTCTTTACAATACAGAGATGACTAACTTGATTCAAATGTGTTCTAAAACATTTTCAGGCTTATTCTAATTTTGTGAAAAATTGTTTTTTAACAATGTCAAACTTCATCCACAGGGGGTCAGCATCACTCTCTCCATGTATGAGCATGTGACGTGACAACAACAAACATAAAGTAATAACCTGTGAGATGAACACAGTTTTGGAGAGCACAGCTGAGTTAATGTTTCTTTATAGATCAACTATGTTTAGATGGGCTTTGTCTTCCCTGTGTTTTATAGTACAGTATGAGGGAAAACACAGACACACACACACACACACACACACACACACACACACACACACACACACACTGAAGACACACCTCTTCTGTAAGCACTAAACTAATACATTAGAACTGGAGCACAGAGAACATTAAAACACTGATCTGACCTAGTAAACATGGTAAAACACCTGACTGCCTTCTACTGATGTACAATAGAAAAACTGTAAGTGTAAGAATTTTGTGCAGATTGTCTAGTTTTCATATATATCTTTGCTTTAGGTATGATGATTGCAGACCATATCAGGCCAATTAAAGAAACTAGTGTCATGAAGGAAGACGAGTCTGTGACCCTCAGCTGCTCATATGATACAAGCAGCAGTTATGTTAGACTTTATTGGTACAGAGAATGGAGAAACTCAGTATTTAATGTGGAAAGAAGCTCGGGCATGGAGTGATAGAGGGACTCCAGCTGATCCTCGCTTTCAGTCGACTACATCAGAAACATCCACTGAACTCATTATTACTGGTGTAACTCTCTCAGATTCAGCTCTCTATTATTGTGCTCTAAGAGTTGGAGCCCAGTGATACAAAGTCTATGTACAAATTATTGTATAAATTTTTCACTTTGATCTCAAGCCATATCAAACAATGACCCATAATTCACACAATTTAATTCTCCTGCATAATTACATATGTGAGAACAATGTTAGAACAACTTTATTGAAAAGTTATTTAAATATTATTTAATTAAATTTAAAAATTATTTAAACATTTAAAAATTATCTGTATCTTTTAATTAAAGAAAGAAAACAGGGTTCACACACAGTATATAGCAGTAATGAGCTAGGCCCAGAGAAAAACTAAAATAAAGCTTTTGCATTGAAGTTTCAAAGAGGAGGGACTCAGATCTGACTCGATGTAGTTATGTCTGACAGGAATGATTCAGTCTGACTCTTCTCAGAGTGAACACAATGAATCTTCATTCAGTTATTCTGTTCTGTGTCTCAACCGGTATGTATATTTATTTGGACGATTATTTTGTTGATTTTACAAAGAAGAAATTAACAAAACAACCGTGCTTCTTTTTTTTCAGGTGTTGTCTTTGGAAATGTCATCACACCAAACAAAACAGATGTTTTTGCTGAGGAAGGTTCAAATGTTACATTATCCTGTAGTTTTACTGATGCTAGCACTACAGATTATATCCACTGGTACCGTCAGTATGGAAGATCAAAACCTGAATTTCTTGTACTCACCTACGACACTGTAAAAGAAGCTCAGCGCTCTGATGTAGATCCAAGATTCTCTGTTAATGTGACAAAAAAGGAACATGTGGATCTGATCATCTCCTCTGCTGCTGTATCAGACTCTGCTCTGTATTACTGTGCTCTGAGGCCCACAGTGACAGGAAACACATCAGCTCTATACAAAAACCTGCTACAATGAGAGATGAGAGTGGGAATATGTTCTAAAACATTATCATGTGTAATTTATTGCTGGTATAATGTGCCACAAGATGGCAGTGTTCTCAGAGATTCAAAAGGAACTGCAGCAATGAACAACATAATTGAACTTATATATACAGCTACATTGTGGCTCAGAGTCAGAGAGGAAGGACTCAGAGTCATAATCATATAATCATATCTGACAGAGAAAGGATTCAATCTGACTCTCCTCAAAGTGAACACAATCAATGGATCTTCATTCAGTTATTCTTTTCTGTGCCTCAGCAGGTGTGTATTTATTTGGTTAAGTATGATTTTTTTAAACAGTTGCAAAGGTTTTTAAAAGTATACGTACAAATGTACGTTAATTTATTTATTTATTTTTTTACTTTTCAGCTGCTGCATTTGGAAATGTTTATGAGGAGGGTTTGAATGTTACATTGCCCTGTGATCGTTCACCCTCAACTTCAGATGATATCTACTGGTATCGTCAGTATGAAAGATCAAAACCTGAATTTCTTGTACTCACCTACAGCACTGCAAAAGAAACTCAGTCTGATGTAGATCCAAGATTTACTGTTAAAGTTCGAAAAGGAGAAAAAATCCATGTGGATCTGATCATCTCCTCTGCTGCTGTATCAGACTCTGCTCTGTATTACTGTGCTCTGAGGCCCACAGTGACAGGAAACACTACAACACTGTACAAAAACCTGCTACAATAAGAGATGAGAGAGAAACACAGAGACAGAGATGAATACAGAGAAAAAGAAGCTGTATCTGTCAATTATGAACAACAACAAAAAACAAGTACAACCAAAACCAAAAGGTGCACACAGATCCACATGAAGCCGCTTTTTGCCACCTTTAATCATATTATAGTGATTATAACACCCAGTCAACTGTCAAACAATAAAATATATTATATATATATATATGACATTTTGTATAAATAATGCAGGTTGATGCCACAGGATGGCAGTGTTTAAACACCTTCATATGAAGATACTGCTCCCATTCTATAAGATAAATATCACTATACTACAAAAATTATGTTATAATATTGTACAAATTATACTGAAAATGCAGCAATCATGAATATTTGCACCTTTACAAACCTAATAAATTCAGAAGTTGTGGATGTATATCAATGTAATATGTGCAGTACATTTCACTGGCTTCTTTATATTAATTTTTATTTAAAATTTTTATATATATTAATATGCTTGTTAGCTGCAACTCCCACTAATTTAAAACGTTTTATCCACAATGTTCTCTAACTCTCTAATTAAATACTGTAATTAACTGACACAGTTTTTAATGAAAATTATGAACAGCAACAGGAAGTTCAGAGAGAGGTTCTTGTGTATTTCTGACTCGTCTGCAGTGACTTACAGCTCAGAGACCTGAGAGACTCAACAGAGAACTGAACTGATCTGACTGAACATGGACAGATGTGTCATACTGATTCTCATTGTGGGAACAGGTAGCCTACATTATTTACTGAGCAACTGGAAAAGCTTCTCCACCCTTCCTCCGACCTTGGTTTCCAAATGAAATCTCTCATCTGAAAATAGAAATTTGGACTTCTGTGTTGATCCTAGCGCTTAAGAAAGTTTTCTCACCTCTTGGCCAGAGTCATTTTACAAAGAAAGTTTGTAAACTTTGCTACTTAGAGTCGCTTTCCTTGATCAAGTGCTTATACGTCAATTTATTGAATGGGTCATAATTGTAGTACACGCTCGTTTATTGAAATGCTAACCTAATGCTACGTTCCAAACAACTCGGATGTAATATTATATTCTATGAACCTGCATTCGTCGCAGATTGCAACATGCCGTGTTTCTGATTGGGTGTATTCGCATGATGCGCGCGTCTTCACGACTTCACGTAGAGAGGATCGGGAAAATAATAACAACTTTAATTCTGCTCTGCATCTTACACAAACCTACTGTATTCCGCCAGAGAGGACTATGGCTACAAAACATCGTCATTTGGGTTACCTTTGGTACTGCATTTGACATTTTTGCAATAAATAAATGATTGTAATTGCATTTATCTGTCATGTTTTTTATAGGTAGTAACTATTCAAATATTGTTAAATGCTATGTTGCTACTAAAATGGTTATTTTCCTGCATATTTCGGTCAAATGTGTTTTTATATCCTTTTATATTTGGTATAAAATGGGTAGGTTTAGGTTTGGGGGTAGGTTAAGGGGTCTAAAAATCTAAATCGCTTATTGACAAAACTATAAAAATGCACTGATACGACTATCTCAATTATATAAAAGATTTTTTTACATTTTTAAACAAATAAAATAAAATACGTAGCAATTTGTACATTTTTGAAATATGTCTAAGTTGTATGTTTTAGCGTAAGTAAAACATACAAAAATGTACGTTTTATGCTTGTCAGTGTTACGTATTCATACCTACCAATAAACATGAGATCAGGCTGGTCAGCACCACTCCATTTAGCAATAAATAAATAAATAAACTGATACAAAGTATCACTAAAAATATATTTCTCCAAGTAACGTTTTATAAAGCAACCGTGTTCAATGATAAAATGATAGATGAATTTGCATTTTGCTATGTGCTAAGCAAGGGAGGTTTATATCTGTGGGGTATTTTAGAGACGTGTCATTTAAGCTTACTTATTTACTTTAAACATATGTTCATGGGTATAGCCAATGAATAAACAGCCTCATAACACACAGAGGGATAAGTACAGTGAGGATCAAGCATTTGTTAAAAAATTAAATAAAATAAAACCACTATCTTTATAAAGAATTGTTTAACAAAATAATATCATGATTAGCCACTTCATTCCTTCAATGTAATTTAAAACCAGAAGCATTTACACTTCGAAACATTAATGTTCATGTTATTGTGTGTGTGTGTGTTTTTGACAATTTAATGTGTGTATAATAAATGTGTTTAATAAATACCAAAAATCCTTTCAGTGAAAGCTTTCCTCTAAGCAGTGGCAAAAACATGAGAAGCAGCAGTTGGTATCATCATACAGAAATCAGGAAGTTCCTGTGTGTTTGAGTGAAACTGCAGAGACTCACAGTAACACAGATGTACGGCTCACAACACAGACAACATTAACACACACGATCTGACCTGTCAAGATGAAAAAACACCTGCTGCTGATTTTTATTATGACTTCAGGTGTGACTTTTTTTTTTATCCGTTACAGTGGTATTCACATTTAAACACATTCAGACACATTCAAATTAGTTTTGTGTTACTTGAATATCTTGTTTGCTTGTTGATTGTTTTAGGTGTGATGACTGCAGACCAGATTCGACCAAACCAAGAAACTAGTGTCATGAAGGAAGATGAGTCTGTGACCCTCAGCTGCTCATATGATACAAGCGGCAGTTATGTTTATCTGTACTGGTACAGACAGTATCCTGACGGAGAGCTTCACTATTTAATATTTGAGCCTGCGCGATCAGCTACTGTAAGAGGGACACCTGATGATCCTCGCTTTCGGTCGACTACATCACACACATCCACTGAACTCATTATTACTGGTGTAACTCTCTCAGATTCAGCTCTCTATTATTGTGCTCTAAGAGTTGGAGCCCAGTGATACAAAGTCTATGTGAAGCCGTACAAAAACTCAAATTCATTTTCCCTTTGATGTTAAGCCATATCAAACCCACAATCTATAAATCACACTATTTAATTTAATAATAATAATAATGTGGAAGCACACCTGTGTGCGGTTACTGAAAATGTAATAAAAAGGAAACCCAATACTTCCTGAGTAACATTTTAGAATAACATCTTAACTCTTCTCTTCACGAAAGTGAAAGTAGTGCAAAATAAAATGTTTTATTCCTTATTTATTCTAATCAGTTACAGTTTGCAACTTCTGTTAGAAAATATAACAGTTAAATCAAAATGGTTTAAACAATAAAATTGTTAAACTTATTAAACAAAGGAGGCATCATCCTTCAAAATATGAAGAACCTAAAATAGCAAAGAGAAACAAAACTATACAGTAAGAAAAAACTTTTTTTTTTTTTTTTTTTTTTTTTATCTTAAAGCAGTGATGGCAAAATAGGCAATTATTAGACCTATTATGTTCTTCACAGCACATGATTTCGGTAAGAACCTTACAATATTATTCACAAAATGTTCACAGGAATAATGTATAAATCTATGTTTTATCCATAAATCCAGTGTGCTGGTGGACGATACAAAGTTGAACAATCTTCAAGAAAAATGACTGCAAATGAAGAAGCTCAAGTTATTCTGCTGTACAATTACTCTACAAATATTATTTTTTTTCTCTCTGAAATCTCTTCTGGCACAAACAGAGCACCAACATTCATTCTGTGTGAATGTACAGTTTGTAAAGGAACTACTTGGAGATGTATTGTTCTGCATCATCTCTCTCCACATCAAGAACATTTCCTCTGATGATCAAGAATCTGTGTCTGACTCCGCCTACAGTGACTGAAACACACTTAACGCTCAAACACTCAAAAAAAACCCTGTTTTTAATTGTATATTTTATGTTGTTCAAATTTTAATTGGTGTTATTTTTTAAAATCTATTTCTATTTATCTATCTATCTATATGATGTTTCTATCATGATATTTCTTATGAATCATTTATATTAAAGTCATGAAGCAAAACGGTCCCCGTTGCAAACATGGCCACAATACACTACTCTCGTGTTGAAGAAATCTAATAACTTTATGTGTATTGTGTTAGTGGTTTAGTTTATCGTTTCTTATTGCATTTCACATTTTTAAGTTTTACAATTTGGATGAAAATGTCAGTTAGGATATACTTAAATTCACCACAGGGAGGCAGCATTCCTTTGCGTCTTCAAGGAAGGTGACGTGAGAGCTTGAAGACTTGACACATCAAGAGACAAGCAGCACAAGAGCTAGGGGAAAGAGAGACACATTCATCATGTTAAAATATTAATCTCTTTATCTCAACAATGGAAAAATGGATGACAATCACACTTTTCTTTACAGCTCATGATTTAGGTAAGGTAGTTCTTAATTTCTCATTTGTTCATGTGAGTTAATTTGTATGAAAATAAATTAGTGGTAAAATATATTTTCCAGTGTGCTGCGGGCAAGACAGAGTTGAACAGCCTTCAAGAAAAAGGACTGCAAATGAAGCAACTGAAGTAACTTTAATGTGTAACTACACTACCAAAGCTACAAATACAGATGCTTCTCTCTTCTGGTACAAACAGCTGCCAAACAGTTCACCAACATTCATTCTGAATAAATATCCATTCAGTGACGGAACAACTGAGCCTGATTTTAAGAAGAGATTTTCTGCGACTCTGGATACAACATCAAGAACAGTTCCTCTAATGATCCAGGATGTGTGTGTGTCTGACTCTGCTGTGTATTACTGTGCTCTGAGGCCCACAGTGACTCAAACACACTCAACACTCACACAAAAACATACAAAATATGTTAACAAAATACTATACACAAAGTAGAAACATTATGAAAAGTTATTTTCATCCAGTGAGATATCAGTGATCATATACTACAATATACTACGTCTGTCAGATTCAGCTCTCTATTATTGTGCTCAGTGTCACCAATCATCCAGTCAACATCATCGGCTGCCACTTATTTCATCTGCACTATAAAGAACTAAACAACCACACACACAGACTGACTGGTCTTCTCTTGTACTTACCTGAGGATTTCCTTGGAATGTTATTCACCTGAAGTCTACTTATCCGTTTCATGTGTCCTTACCCAAGTCTCTGACCAATCTCCAGTTCCTTGTCTCCGGTGTTCAGCTTAATCTCTTTCACCAAGTGTTGTATTCTGCAGGAAAAGAAAGGAAAGCGTTTCTCTATTCATCTGAGATTGTAAACGTGTGTGTGTGTGTGTGTGCGTGCATGGCATCTCGCCTGTCTGATCATTCTCCTGCTGCATCATACAAGAATACCTGTTCATTAATCAAATCTGCTAAACTCCCCAAACAATTGTGCACTGGAAAACTCTGTCACTACGAAAGTCACTATGAAAGTAGAGCCTTGTAGTGATCAGTCTGAGAAGCCTGTATGCAAAATATTGAAGTATTCGCTGACAGTGACTGTGACAGAGGCTCCTCCCAGCAGTCTAAGTGATCTGAATGTACTGCTGCTTTAACAAATGTAGAAATCTGAAGGGACTCAACACACTTAGTATTTTTTTTTCGTGCAATTTCAGTTCCACATAATGGCACTGTGGAAAAGTTTCATTGTGATCATAGTCCTATATACCTGGGGTAAGAAGCGAAATCCATGGTTGATTATTTTCATATTTAATTATTTTCAAATCTATTTTAAATGAATCCTCATCATGTGTGTAATGTCAACAGTCAAAATTCATTAACATTGTTAATTCTGTTTCAGGTTGTAATTCTGAAGACAAAGTTGCTCAGCATACAAGGATGCTGTCATCTTTTGAAGGTGATACTGTAACGATCGACTGTACATATCAGGCTGGTTATACAGGACCAACTCTCTTCTGGTACCAACAGAAAGATAACAGAAATCCCAAACACATGCTGAATAAAGTCTCTACAACTGGATATACTGAGGAAGAATTCAAGGAGAGATTTCATGCCAATCTCAGCAAAACTTCAGTCCCTCTGACGATCCAGGATGTGTGTGTGTCTGACTCTGCTGTGTATTACTGTGCTCTGCAGCCCACAGTGACTCAAACACACTCAACACTCACACAAAAACTCATACAGTGCAACGGCATACATTACATCATTAGGTAGTTTAAAACGCTCTACTTTTAAAATGTTTTTCCATTAGATTAAACAGTTTAGTATGCTTTCATAAAAAAACAAAAAAAAACAAATATATTCTATTTTAGTAGGTGTCTTTCACTTCATTATCTAAATTTAAATTACCTATTAAATTAGTTATATTTGTCTTTATTTTCCATTACTTTTGGTTTCAGTTGATTTTATATTGCTCATGCCACTAAATAATATAAACATCACAAATCTAGTTATTGCTGTTGAAATCTCTTCTGTGAATGTGTATTATGCATGCAGAAAGACATCAAAGACCAGAAGAGGGCGACATACACTCAACATGAACATTTAATGAGCTGTTCTTTAAGTTAAAATATGAGTTAAGTAAGTTATTATACTTCTGACTGTGAATAACATTGAAAAATGTCTTTGCAGTTTGCCTGTTAAGTAAACGTGTAGATGAAACCCACTATTAACCAAACCTGTATAAAAAACAAATAACCTACATAAATTCCTCTATAAACATACACCATAATAATAAAAAAAATCATTATGCTCATGATTTAAAATCTTGAGCTTTTTTTTGGTATAACAGATATTTGTGTTAATTACCAAAAGTTTTAATTGTTCACATCCTCTCATATACAGTAGGTGGAGCCTGTATGGATTTGATCCTGAAAAAGAGCAACTCATCGTTTGCTTTGTACAGTGCAAACATGACTATCCTTTGCGTTCTGCTTCTGCTACTGATAATTAAAGGTAAGATCATTTGATTAAATAACATTACAAATATTATGTAATATATTATTAAATGCAGTAATATAATATCCATTTTTGGGGGGATTTTGCTAAAAAAAAAGTTTAATGTATGTTTTGCAGAGGAGACATTTGCACAGTCAATATCACCACTGGAAAACCAGACACTTACATCTGAGGGAGAAAAAGTCTCTCTATCCTGTAAATATGATGGAGGTGTAAATAACCTGCACTGGTATCGACAATATCCAGGATCTAAACCGGAGTTCCTCGCATATATTTATCCTCATGGAACAACAAGTGAGCCTCTTCCTGATCGTATCATAACCTCAAGTTGATAAAAACAACAATCTTGTGAGCCTGGAGATCTCCTCTGTTAAAGTGACAGACTCTGCTCTGTATTACTGTGCCCTGACGCCCACAGTGACAGGAAACACATCAACACTGTACAAAAACCTCCTGAACAATAAACCTCAAAAACTAAGTGTTGTTTGAAAAATATCTTTCAGATAATAACAGAGCTGTACAGACATGCAGCAAGAAAAGAAGTAGCAATGCACCAAAGCATTACTACAAAGAAATGCATATATTACTGCATTTAACTGATAATACAGATATGTGACCCTGGCCCACAAAACCAATCAAATATTATTCTATGCTTTTAAAAAAAAAACAGAACATTCATTCTTTTGGTAAGTTAAAATTTCAACCTGTAGCTGACTTATTTGGGGGATGTTATATTCATAAATAAGTTTTCACAAAGAACCCAGCTGTTTAGTTTTATTACTATTGTGATCAGTTATTAATTGCTTGTTCTTTATTTATTAGTCATAGGTCACAAGTAGTTCTCAATTAGTTTTTTTTTAAGAATTATGAAATTTCTAAGTAACTACCCTTGTCCTAAATTTGCTACTACTTACTGCTTAGTTAATCTTGCTTCTCTATTAGTTTTAATTGTTAATGTAGCACTACCTATTATTTCCTGCTTAGTTACTTGTTAACAACGACTCATTATTCAAGAGCGTTACAGAAAAATCTATAATTTTGACCCATGTTATAAATATACCCCAGTGACTTAAGACGTTTTGCGGTCCAGTGTACCACAAGCAATAAGCAGTGAAAGTTATATATTTAAAAAAAAAAAGGTATTTGTAACAGAACTGCACAAACAATGATGTAAATGTTGATATTCATTAATATACTTACAGTGTATATACATAGAGTGTTTATTTGCTCATTTACTATCTATTTCCTTCAGAACAGCACTGTAAACCTTACCTGCTTTAAGTAAAGATTAAGTAAAGCTATAAAATAACAAACACAGAAAAAGAAAGCACTTTAGAAATGCACATAGTTACATAAACCATAAAAGGTTTTCTTATTATAAATTTGATGATGTCTCTAATCTATAGAACAAGCCCCTCCTACGAAGTGTTTGAGGTCTACTGCATCACAGAGAAGCAAAAACATGAAGAGGATTAGAACTTCTCAGTTCATTTTTATGACTTTGCTGATTTCATTTGGAAAGCACAACAGAAATAATGACACACTGGAAAAGAGTATTTATCATTCTGTTCACATATTTGTGGGGTAAGTGGCAACAATAAATACATGCTTTGTTTTGAGATTAATTAAAATTGTAGTTATGGCGTGCGGGTTTGAGTGTTTTCATTTCATTAGAAAGCAAACTTTACAAACTTACTTTATTTTTTAGGATGTGATTCTCTGGACAGTGTGGAACAGAAAACAAGAGTTCAAACTGCTTATGAAGGTGAAACAGTAACAATCAAATGCACATATTCAACCTCAGATACATTTCCATATCTGTTCTGGTACCAACAAGAAATAAGTGGACACCCTAGATACGTGCTGAAGAAATTTCCTGGATCTGGCGAGGTTGATAAACAATTTGAAGAGAGATTTGATGCCAATCTCAACACCTCTACAACATCAGTCCTCTGACGATCCAGGATGTGTGTGTGTCTGACTCTGCTGTGTATTACTGTGCTCTGAGGCCCACAGTGACTCAAACACACTCAACACTCATACAAAAACCCTGCAGGTAATTGATCCATAGTTAAATATGTTTAGATTATACAAACATCTACATATTCGACCATTCCACTTTATATCATAAACCAATTTACTACTTAAAAAAAAAAAAAAACATTAATTTAGTCTACAATAAATTAGATTAATTCAAGGTCAGCATGAATCTATCAGTGATTATTTTTGTTTACCAAAACTAATAAACAAATAATGAATGACAGGTTACAGTGCTCAATGCCTGTGTTTTCTGTGTTAGTTTTAAAAAAAGCATTTCAGACATGATGGCTACAGTGCATTGCTACAACCTTTGAAGGAGCAGTTCAAAATAAAATGCTCTATTTTTCAAAATGTGTTTATTTTGGTGGTATTTTATAGTGAATTGCAGTATATGCTTTTTTTTAATAAATAAAAACACCTTTAAATTAATGTAATTTTCAAAGCATGCTAATACTGCTTATTATATGAAATCAATACAGAAGAGTTTATGTTTGATGGTTTACCATGCGCAGTATATTGTGTTGGTACATAAAGTGCCACAAGATGGCAGTGTTCTCAAAGATTCACCAGGAACTGCGACAATTAAAAACAGAACTGAACTTATAGAATTGAATTTATCTGAACTTGTGGCTCAGAGAGGAGGGATCTGACATGATCTAATGTGTTTGATAGAGATTATAATGATTCAGTCTGTCTCTTTTCAGAGTGAACACTTGTACGATGGATTTTCATTCAGTTATTCTGTTCTATGCTTTAGCAGGTACTAATTTGGTTATAATTAATTTTTCTGTGTCATTTAAAACATTTCAGTAAGAAGGAATGTTTTTTTTTCAGCTGTGGTCTTTGGAGATGTCATCAAACCAAACCAAACTGATGTTGTTTATGAGGAGGGATCAAGTGTTAAATTATTCTGTAGTCATTCACCATCAACTACAGATTATATCCACTGGTACCGTCAGTATGGAAGATCAAAGCCTGAATTTCTTGTACTCACCTATGGTACTGCAAAAGAAGCTCAGTGGTCTGATGTTGATCCAAGATTCTCCTGTTAAAGTTGAAAACAGGGAGAAAATTCATGTGGATCTGGACATCTCCTCTGCTGCTGTATCAGACTCTGCTCTGTATTACTGTGCTCTGAGGCCCACAGTGACAGGAAACACATCAGCTCTATACAAAAACCTGCTACAATGAGAGACAGAAGAGCAACACAGAGACAGAGAAAAAAAATGTGAGATAGTGAAAACAGCCAACTCTGGTAATATGTCAGAGAAATAATGAGAACAACTGAATATCACAAGCAGTTACCTAAACCTGAAAAGCAGACAACACATTTAATCAGTCCATTGGTAAAATAAACAAAAACAAAGGAAAGTGAGTGAATTTTTGTCAAAAATAAAGATGAAGAACATTAAATACCTACATTAAATAGTGTGCTTGAGAGAGAGAGAGAGAGAATGGCAGGAAATTAGACGGGGAAAAATGCAAACACAACAAGTCATGCCTTTATGAAGCAGGAAGTTCCTGTGTGTTTGTGACTGATTTACAGTGACTTACTGCTCAGAGACCTGAGAGACTCAACAGAGAACTGAACTGATCTGACTGAACATGGACAGATGTGTCATACTGATTCTCATTGTGGGGACAGGTACAAATAAAAGTGTATTTGCACGAGCACAGTATTACTTCTATTTTTTACTTACAACTATATTTTTCATTTATTTATTTACTTTTTGTAATAAGTGCTGTAAAATATGCTTACCATATAATTTTTATAATTACCATTGCATTCAAAAATCACTAATTTGCTCCTTTTGTTGACAGCTTTGGTGGTTGGTAACAACATTGAACCAGATAAAGAGACAGCAAAAAACTCTAAAGAAACAGAAACTGTCAAGCTGAGCTGCTCATATAGTACAACCAGTAGTTATGTTGCACTTTACTGGTACAGACAGTATCCCAACAGAGAACCACAGTATTTATTATATAAATATGCACGTTCATCAGGTGATAATGAATACACCTCTGATGATCGTTTTCATTCGACTGCATCACACACATCCACTGAACTCACTATTACTGATGTACGTCTCTCAGATTCAGCTCTCTATTATTGTGCTCTAAGAGACCAGTGATACAAAACATGAGACATATCGTACAAAAACCTGTAGCTCTTTTCACTTTGAAAATATCTAGTGAAAACCACAATCAAAACCACAATCTACACAGACCTGAATGTAATAAAATATGTGGTCACACCTGTGCAAAAAACAACCAAACTTTTCATTTCTGCCTTTTTAATTTCACACAACTTCATTTTTTATCTTTCTAAATTGTAGACATTAGAATTTGTCAAGACAATTATATAGGGAAGATCAAGAAAAGTTGTAACATGGGGTTAGTGGTAACAATGTTGGTTTGACAAATCAGAAATGAGCTGTGAAAGTTTTTTTTTATTTCATTAAGAATTCTTTGTCATTTTTTACCAGTTCATTAAAATGTTACAACCTTATGATGATTCCAATGAGCTTGTGTGAGGTTTTTGTTGCACATCAAGAATATTGTGTAAAATTTGCTCCATCATAGTTATCTGGCTCAAATTAACATATATTTTGTGTACATGTTTAGAATTTATGCACATCTTGACGTTTCCATCAAGCATTTTTATGTTATACTTGTAAATTTACATAAAAATAGGTCAACTTGAGGCATCTTTACACAGCAAAGGCGGCAAAGAAACTAAATCTGAAGCGGCATAAATCCATGACAATGTGCATTTACACACACTATTTAATGCTGTTCTGAAGCGGCGTCGATGAAACGTGGGACATTTTTAACAAAAACAAATGCTATAAAACTAAATAAAAAAACAACAAATAATATAAAACACTAAATAAATGATACCCTCAGAAGAAATCCTTCAGAAATCCTACTCGTTTTTTAATTCGACCTGGCAGATGTCCTTTGAGTTGTCATGATAATCGTAATCATAATCATATTTGTGACAATGATTGCGATAGCTCATCATAATTCATACTTTAATTCTGCTCTAAAACAATACTATTTTGGTCATTTTACAAACTGCATAATATCATTGTTAATATTATTGATTCATTAATTGTTAGTGTTTTGCATTTTTCCTAAAAATCATCTGCTTAATAAAAAACGTATTAAACAGTAAACGGTATCATCACACAGAAATCAGGAAGTTCACACACTTGATCTGACCTTTTAAGCCTGACCTCAGGTACAATACGACTCTATATTTTTATTACGATAATATGTTATGTGACCGCATTTGTTTGTTTCTCTCCTCTTCTTTTCTGTGATTGGATAATTTTATTCTTTTCTGTTATTAAGCTGCTTTGTTCATAAAGGAGGTTTCTTTATTGGTTCGCCTGACCGTCTTTGAAGATCTGGAGGTCCAATCCACAGTTTAATGTTTAAACAGAATAATGTTTAATGTTTCTGGAGGTGGTGGAGTTGTTGCTGCTTCATCAAGAATATTGCAGTAATATTTGCTCCTTCACAGTACTGTAATCGAACAACCAGATTTTGAGCAAATTTAGATTATTCACATCTTGAACTTTCATCAGCATGATGTCAACAAATTTACATAAAATAACAACGTGGGCATCTTTACTTATGTTAGACACACTAGTTTAGGTTTGGTGCCATGCTTTGTGTATTTGTTCCAGTTAATAGTTTAAATGTACCATGAAACCTGGGATATTTTATTTCTTATGCTATAGGCCAAACTTAGAGAAGAATCTGCAATTAAAACAGTTAGTATTGATGATGTTTTGTTAATTTATCCTTTATTTATCCTACTCGTTTTTTAATTCTCTCTGTTTGTTTCCTTTTTAGTTGTACAACCTGTGTATATATATTGATTCATAATCATATTTTTGATTATTACTTATTTCATAAAACAAAGCACTAGGTTTGTTTGTGAAAAATTATTATTTTGGTCATTTTTCTTACTGCATCGGATATCATTGTTAATATTATTGATTCATTAGGTTGCTGGGGTCCTTATTTACCCTAACCATCACAACAATAAAAGGGATGTAAAATCAAGATACGATAATATTAATTAGACAATCTGAAAAAAGTCCTGACTGCAGACCAGATTAGACCAAAAAAGATGCTATCACATAAATTCTGGAACTGTAAATTTAACTGCTATGCATAATATTAATTATACAATTTGAATTGGTACAGACAGTATTCTAAAAATAGACTTCAATATATAATATATTCAAATCAAGATAAGACTGTGGCTGGAAAGTTTCTTTGACAATCTGATAAATCAAGACTTAGTATTAAAGGTGTAACTCAGTATAATAATTAAACTGTGGTTACAGAGGTGATGAAAACAAAATATAGCAGAAATATTCTCTCCTGACAGTACACAATAACTCTTAGTTTTCCAGTGAAAGTGATTATTCACCGTATCAACTTTCATCATTAGCAACAACAAATAACATACTGCTCATCTGGGCATTTCTATGTCTCATATCAGAAAGCTGGTTTGGTTTCCTTCAAACATAATGAGCAAATATTTAAATGTACCACAAGGAGGCATAATTTATCAAATTATATATAAGGCTGAACTTTATGAAGAATCTGCAACTACAAAGAGAAACACAGACTAAGCTATAAAGTAAGAACAACACAATGAAATGTGTTAAATAAAATTCTCTTAAAATATAATCCCTTTTTAACTTAGTGGAACAATGGAAAGTGTGTGATTATTACTTATTTCTTGAAAGCTCTTGAGTTTGGTAAGAATTTTATTTCATCATTTATTAATACTGAGTGTCAGTACATAAATATTGTGTATTTTTTTTTCCAGTGTGCTGGGGACAAGAGAAAGTTGAACAGCCTTCAACACAAATGACTGCAAATCAAGATACTCTGATACTCAAGCAGTTATAATAATCCATATCTTTACTGGTACGATCAACCACAAAACTGATTATCGACATTCATTCTGGAACTGTAAATTTAACTGTATGCATTTTGGGGTCTGCCAACTGAATAACTGTTTTAGTACCAGCAAAAATAAACTAAATATATAAATAAATAAATAAATTATTCTGTATGCATAATATCTAAACAGAGAATCTGGTTTATAAATGTTAAGAATTTTAAGGTATGATGAATAATCCAGATCAAATTTATATTATACTATGAGTTAATAAGGAACTGCAAGAGGGTTCTATGCAATTTATGTATAGTGATGTGAGTGCTGACCATGAACATGAAACATAGCAGAGCTCTCTGCAAGAGGTGGGGTTTAAAGCACAGACATCTGATGTGATCTTCTTAAATTAGTTTGTTAGAGAGAGAATACACTTCACACAATGAGTCTCCATTCTATCGTCCTGCTTTCTGCTGTTGCGTGTAAGTGTTCAAGTGTTTTGTCATTTGCATTTATCCATTAATGTTTTATATTGCATTTTTATGTGAAAATAAAAAAAAACTGTTTTGAAAAGCTTCAATTTGCTTTTGCAGATGCAACATATGGAAATGAAATTAAACCAATTAAATCAGTGGTGTTTGCTGATGAGGGTTCAAGTGTTAAATTATCCTGCAGTTATTCATCTGCATATAACCTTCAGTGGTATCGTCAGTATCCAGGATCAGCTCCTCAGTTCATTGTTCTCATCTCAGATGGAATCAAAACAAGCTCAGGAGTCTAATGTAGATCCAAGGTTCTCTGCCAAAGTCACCAAAGACAAAGAAAACTATGTGGATCTGATCATCTCCTCTGCTGCTGTATCAGACTCTGCTCTGTATTACTGTGCTCTGGAGCCCACAGTGACAGGAAACACACAATCACTGTACCAAAACCTGACATAACTATAAATATACCTTCTACAAATCAGACTGGAGCACATTACAATTAATAGAATCACATTCCCAAATTGTCAGCACAGACAATGAGGACAAAAGCCTGATAAAATACATTCAAACACGTGTTTTAAAAAAGTTATATTAATAAACTCTTTCTATTCTCATTTTCACTCATAAACATGCAGGTCTCATACAGACTGGTCCTGTCATATATTATGTCACACATTCAGCTAAATATATTGTGTGAGAAGATGATTTTGTGAAGATCAAAATGATCCTCATTAAATTACAAGCAACAGTTATGTTAAACTATTTTGTGTTATTTTGTGAAATTACTCTGTTAGAAATATAAATACAGCACTGGGGGGCAGTGTTGTGAGGATTCAGACATGAAGGCTTGAAATATCAAGAGAAGAGCAGCAGAGAGAAAACAGAGAGGCACATTCATTACACACACGTCAAAACCTTCATCTCAACAATGGGAAAACTGATCATTATTATGCTTTTCATCTCAGCACAGGACTCTGGTAAGAAATATTCTTTAGAACGTTTATCAAACATTACATATAATGTTTTAGTTAATTTATATATGTATGTAAATTACAAATAGTTAAATGTATTTTCCAGTGCTGGGGCAAAACAAAGTTGAACAGCCTTCAGGAGAAATGACTGCAAATACAGGAGATCCAGTTACTTTACAGTGCAATTATTCTACCACTGCTACAAATGCATATCTCTTCTGGTACAAACAGCTTCCAAACAGAGCGCCGACATTCATTCTGAATAAATTTCCAGTCAGTGAAGAAACACCTGAGACTGAATTTAAAGAGAGATTTTCTGCGACGCTGGACTCAACATCAGTTCCTCTGACGATCCAGGATGTGTGTGTGTCTGACTCTGCTGTGTATTACTGTGCTCTGAGGCCCACAGTGACTCAAACACACTCAACACTCATACAAAAACAGAGCTACATAGAAATAGATAAATAACTTTCATTTGAGGCTCCCTCTGCAGTCAGTTAGTGGTAATCAAAGAAAAACACAACATCTTACAGCACATCACACTCAATGTTAAACGAACATCTAAGTTCAAATCACACAAACTTCAAAGTATCACAACAATCAAAGCATTTCAATATCAGCACTTCAGTAAGTGTTTTATGCATACTGTGTGTGTGTGTGTGTGTGTGTGTGTGTGTGTGTGTGTGTGTGTGTGTGTGTGAGCAGTGGGGATCTGATTTAAGGATAAAAATCTAAATTAAATCTGGAAATAAAAAATACACTTTGGAACATTTAAAACAAGACTTATGACGATAAATAAAACAGTTTTAAGACTATAAATATATAAAATATATTTAACATTTGTAGCATTTACTTTTTACCGTTATGATTTTACATACTTTTCATACATACTAGTATTGTGCTCTAAGAGTAGGAGCCTGTTAATCTGTTAATAACAGAATTTCAGAACTCATTCAGTTTCAGTGCTTTTATTGCTTTTAAACTTGCACTAAAAATGTAGCCTATGTAATAAAAATGCTGGACCTCTTTGGTTATACAAGCTCAGAAACATTTATAACCTCTTGAAGGTTCTTAGATTATGTATGAATGGATTTTGATATTTTATTTTTTCATTTTAAACAGTATAGATGATCATGGTATATGCTGTCATATGCTACTAAATAATAAATTACAACATTCACTCACTAAAATCTTTTTGCAATAATATCCTGAAGAGGGCAGTATACACACACCACTTTATTTTTTTGTTTTCCTTATGTTTAACCTCTCCTCCTTATGAACCACCCTGTTTCTTACTGAATCAAATGACTGACTGAATGATTTAGTTTTTCTCTTGTTGCAGTCACACGTAAAAATGATTACTCATGTGTTGTTGAAGCTGTTCGTTTTTGCATCAGTTTATCATGGTAATTGAGGGAATATGTCTTTTCATAATTGAAAATGTTTCATGACCTTATTAATAGTTCATTTTACTTTTTACAGTTTGTTATTACTTTTTTGTCTTTACAGAGTGCCGTGGAGAAGATAGCGTTGATCAGCCAAATAAACACATCACTGAACTTGAAGGAAAATCAGTAACATTACAATGCAAATTTAACACAAAATTACCACAACCAGATCTCTTCTGGTACATTCAGGAAGAAAATTACTTTCCTAAATACATGCTGAGGAGAAACAAATATGGAAGTGGAGATAATGCGGCTCAGTTCCAGGAGAGATTTGTCTCTGAAGTGTCATCAGATTCAGTTCCTCTGACGATCCAGGATGTGTGTGTGTCTGACTCTGCTGTGTATTACTGTGCTCTGAGGCCCACAGTGACTCAAACACACTCAACACTCACACAAAAACAGAGGATGCATTCAATTATATGAAGTGCAAACCTCATGCTATGTACTTTCGTCACAAAATAATAACATGTAAAGTAACAACTTAGTAAAAAAATGAATAAATAAAAATCAGAACTAACCACAAAGAAATATAATAGAATATGAATTGTAATCAAATGGCTTAGGGGTGTTTGAAACAGACTGGATGTTCTCTCTCAAAGAGGCGGGGTTTAAAGCACAGATATCTGATGTGATCTTCTTAAACTTCAAGTCTCTTAGAGAGAGAATAAGAAACACACACAATGTTGCTCCATTCACTCATTTTTCTTTCTACCTTTGCATGTAAGTATTGACGTTCTTTGTGATTTGAAACTAAATATTCTGAATAGGCAGAATGGCTTTAGTGTTAAGATTTATTATTAACACCAGTTCAAGAACATTTCTCTTACTTTCACAGATAGAACATATGGAAATGAAATAAAACCAACTCAAACAGAGGAGTCTGCTGATGAGGGTTCAAGTGTTAAATTATCCTGCAGTTATTCATCAGCATTAACTCTTCACTGGTATCGTCAGTATCCAGGATCAGCTCCTCAGTTCATCGTACTCATCTCAGATGGAATAAAACAAGCTCAGGAGTCTAATGTAGATCCCAGATTCTCTGCCAAAGTCACCAAAGACAAAGAAAAGCATGTGTATCTGGAGATCTCCTCTGCTGCTGTATCAGACTCTGCTCTGTATTACTGTGCTCTGGAGCCCACAGTCACAGGAAACACAAGAACACTGTACACAAACCTGATGTACTGTGTTTCATCTACATTACACTTAACCAACCTCCCTGTAATCTGCTAGTTACAACAAGGAACATTCTTCTGTAAAATCAGCAAAAACAGTATTACATACATGGATTGTTTTTCATAGCATAAAAAAGCATAACAGAAAAGAAGACATATAAAGATTCACTTAAAAGACGCTTCTCTGGATCTTCATAACATTAGCTGCCATATTTAAAGAGATCAAACTCATAAAATCATAAAAAAATCCATTTATTCAGTTGCTTTTTTCTTACTTTATTCAGTTTTATGAATAGCTTTAAAATATACAGAAGTATAACTATCAAGCATTTCTTCAAAAACACTATCTTACATTTATATACAGAATAGTTGAGGGTTGTTTAGTATTTTCAATTTTATCCACAAGGGGCCAGCATTGCTCTCTTCATGTATGATCATATCATGTGACACGACACAAATATTTAATGAGCAGCTCAGTGAGAGTACGTTTTCTGTTCTTTTACCTCATCAACAATGTTTAGACGGGTTTTTATTTCTCTGTGCTTAATAGTACATTATGATGGTAAGCACATTTTTAGTTTCTGCTTTTAACACAAAAAAAGGTTTAGGCCTACTTAAATATAAGTTACTAAATGTTTATAATTTCCTTGCTAATAGTTTTTGCTAATCTTGCTTTTTCTCCAGTGTCTTCAGGACAGGACATGGTTGAACAGTCTTCAAAAGAAATGGCTGCGAGTGAAGGAGCTCAAGTTATTGTGTGGTGCAAATATATTACCACCGATACAAACCCATACCTCTTCTGGTACCAACAGCTACCAAACAGATCACCAACATTTATTCTGAATGCATTTACTTTTGGTGAGGGAACTACTGAGCCTGAGTTTAAGAAGAGATTTTCTGCAGCACTGAATTCAACATCACAAACAGTTATACTGAAGATCCGGGATGTGAGTTTTTCTGACTCTGCTGTGTATTACTGTGCTCTGAGGCCCACAGTCACAGGAAACACAACAACACTGTACAAAAAGCCTGCAAATGAATAGTACTGGAGTTGTTTGGCTATGCATCAATTACAAACACATTTTAGAGTCAGACCTCTTACATAATCCATGCTTGATTCATTAGGCAAGTAAACATTTATTCTGATACTGTAGGCATTGTGACAAGAAGATACTTTAACTTTAACACTCTATCACTACAATACCATATATTTTTTATACAATAATGTATAATTAACATATAATTATTAATATTCACCTACGTTAATAAATATTTAATGGCTGGGTTTAGTGTGTGTTGATCTGACAAACATTTTTTCCATTAAAATGAAAAAGGAAGAAAGAGGAGGAGTTTGCATATAGATCCAAGAAGACCTTGTCACATTTTGTAGACTGTCACAAAGCTCATTCCTGCTGCTGTGACACACACATGTACAATGATACTTCATTCAGTCATTCTGCTCTCCACTTTGATAAGTAAGTGCATATGCTTTGCATTCACTTGCATATCTAATGTTAAGGATACAGTATACAAATTGTGTTTTGTAAATTTTTTCATCTTAAATGCAAAATTATTTGTACTTAATTTAAACGTAAAATATTGCATGTTTTTGTACTGCAATGACAATGTAGCATAAAAATGTTGTGTGCGTGTGTGTGTGTGTGTGTATATATATATATTTGCTTGTCACAATATATATACACATACAGCAAGATTTTTAATGCTACATTGTCATTATAGTACAAAAAAATTAGGATGCAATATTTTACATCCTTTGCCATATTAAATTAATTATATGTGTATAATTTCGAAAAAATGCCTACTGTAATTAATGAGATTAAGACAATTTTGAAAAGTTATTCTTTTACTCTTTTCCAGGTGTGAGTTTTGGAGATGAAATCACAGCAGACAGCACTGAAGAAACTGCTGAAGTGGGTTCAACTCTTACTTTATCCTGCAGTTATTCTTCTGCACAATCCCTTCAATGGTACCGTCAGTATCCCGGATCAGCTCCTCAGTTTCTTGTGCTAATAATAGAGAGTGTGAAAGAGAATAGGACATCTGATATAGACCCCAGATTCTCCACTAAGCTCAGAAAAGAAAAACAAGCTACAAAAGAAATCAAACGTGTGGATCTGATCATCTCCTCTGCTGCTGTATCAGACTCTGCTCTGTATTACTGTGCTCTGGAGCCCACAGTCACAGGAAACACATCAACACTGTACAAAAACCTGATACAGATGAAGATGTACAACTATTTTCTTTCAATAAATCTACCTCTGATATTAATAATGAGTGTTTTTTTATTTAATATTACTAACACAATTTTATTCCAAGTTTCCTCTAGGATGTAAATCATTTAAATCAAGTAACTACACTCAATAAGGAAAACCATGTGGCTATGATCAGCTGCTCTGCAAACAATAAAGCTAAAATAAAATTGTATTTAATTTATTTCCTAAATTAACCCTTATGCTTGTGGGTAAATTTAAGATTGTGAACAAGATGAGTAAACACATTAGTGTAACAAATTTGTTCATTACTGGAATAAATTAACACTTTGAAATATTTAAAACAAGAACATTTATGACAATAAATAAATGAACTATTCAAGATTCAGAAATATTTTTCAGGTCACTAGTATTATTTGTGACATTGACTGTGGTAACTATCATTACAAACAATATGTATAACCGCACGGTTAATATTATTGCTTCATTAATTGTTAATGTTTTCTATTTTTCTTCAAAATCATCTGCTTAATAAATAATCTGTACTTTTCTGCAGTTGCAAAGGCGGGGCAAAAACATGAGAAGCGTCAGATAATATCATCACACAGAAAGCAGGAAGCAGAGACTCACAGTAACACAGATGTACGGCTCAGAACAGACAACATGAACACACACTTGATCTAACCTGTCAAGATGAAAAAACACCTGCTTCTGATTTTAATTATGATTTCAAGTAATAATACATCTTGACTCTTTTTACTTTATTACAGTGGTATTAATGAGATCCTTTGAAATTTGTATTATTTATTTTTTAGGTGTGCTGACTGCAGACAAGATTGATCCAAACCAAGATGCTTCTGTCATAAAAGAAGATGAGTCTGTGACCCTCAGCTGCTCATATACAAGCAGTGGTTATGCATATTTGTATTGGTACAGACAGTATCCTAATGGAGAGCTTCACTATTTAGTATATTCTTCACAACCAAGTAGTGGAAGGTTTCGTGTGACTAAATCACCATCATCCACTGAACTCATTATTACTGGTGTAACTCTCTCAGATTCAGCTCTCTATTATTGTGCTCTAAGAGTAGAAGCCCAGTGATACAAAGTCTATGTGAAGCTGTACAAAAACTCAAATGTATTATTCCCTTTGATGAAAAGTCACATCAAACCCACAATCTATAATTCACACAGAATTATTAAACATGCGGAAACACCTGTGTGTGGTGACTGAAAGGTTAACACAAAATAGAGGTGAATAATTCACTACTTCCTAATTCTCTTAAAGAAAGTTCTGCAGTGAAAGTCAAATTCTTCATAATGAGCAAACTAATATTCTTGATTCATGATTTTAATTCGTATGTATTCTAGTTGATTGTGCCATTAGTTACACTGTTTGTGAATTGTGTCAGAATATGTTACAACCAAATTTAATTGAATATATTAGTTCTTGTTGGTCAGTTACAACATTCCAGAGTGTGTTATTGCCCAATAACAACTGTCTCAGCAATGATGCTCATCGCTCATCTGGGATCGTTTTTTTCTCCTCTGGACACTTGTCATTATAAAACACTCATATAAGAAAAAGCAAGATTAAAAAACTAGAATATACACAAATTTATAACATAACACACACAAATATTACATGATGTCTGTAAATATAAGAAATAAGAAAAGATGACAAAGTTTGCTGTGAAGTTTACTACAGAAGAACATCACATACTGACGTACAGATGTGGGTGTCTTTAAGACCGTCAGTGTCTCACACACAGTGCAGAGAGCATTGAAAGAACACACTCAAACATGATGTCTATACATGGACAAATGCTTTCTTTACTACAGATTACAGATAGATGTGGGTGTCTTTAAGACCGTCAGTGTCTCACACACAGTGCAGAGAGCATTGAAAGAACCAAACTCAAACTTTTTTAACATGGACAGTTGCTTTCTACTCATTGTTATTATGGGAACAGGTACGTACATTTTTGAGTAATTAAAGCAGTGGAGCACAGAAATCATACTTTTTTTTTTATATTATTTATTTTTACTGTTTACCATCGTCTTGTGTTGGGAATGTGTTTGACTTACATTCTGCTTTTTGTTCACAGGTTTGGTGTTTGGAGACGGTATTGAGCCAGATAAAGAGAAAAATGTTATCGCAAAAGAATCTGAAGCTGTCGAGCTGAGCTGCTCATATAGTACAAACAACAATAATGTTCGTCTTTTCTGGTTCAGACAGTTTCCTAATGAAGAACTTGTGTTTTTAACATACAAAGGCGCTCGATTCTGGAAAAACACAGAAACAGCTGATCCTCGGTTTCAGTCAATTACATCAGAAACATCCACTGAACTCACTATTACTGATGCACGTCTGTCAGATTCAGCTCTCTATTATTGTGCTTTATTATCAGTAGCCCAGTGATACAAAACATAAAGGATGCCGTACAAAAACCTAAAGCGCCTTTACACTTTGAACAAAACCACAATCAAAGTCACAATCTATACAGCAAAAAAAAAGCAATAAAATGTGGTTACACCTGCATTTAAATAAACCAACATTTCAATATACATTTCCCCACAAATTTCCTGCATACAGCATCAGAATCTACTCAGCAAGTCTTCTTTTAGTTACAGTCAATTTTAAGCTTTAGAATTAAATATGACAATGTACAGTAAACTGTAGTTCTGCTTTAAGAGTTTCTTTTTTTTATTTTAATGGAAGTTAGGTAATTACACATCCTGGTAACTCTGTGGAAGAACTGTATCCTATGTATCCTCCTATATGTATTTAGCCAGTGCTAACAGAGGCACACGGAGAAAAATCAAAACTGCCTCATGTAACTTTGTCAATCTGGCTGAGGAATTTATTTATTTTGATTGCAGATCTAGGTAAAGCAACTTTGCTTTTAAATTGAATTGTTCATCATAATATACTTGAAAATTCATGTTTAGATCTCCTGTCAGAGTGCAATACACAAGATTCTGTCAATCACTTCATCAGCTAATACAATAAAACCATTTACTTAAAAAAATGTTTTTGAGGGTGAAAATGTGACTGTCTTGTAAATACAGTACCACTTGTGTAACTGTTAACTCAGTTGCATCAAACCCTTTAGTTTTTACTTCTTACTGAATATTCAAACAAATCTGAGCCTGCATGATCTTAAAAAAAAAGCTACCAAAAAAAAAAAAAAAAAAAAACATGTAGATCTGATCATCTGCTTCTGTATCACTCTGTACTACTGCTTCGGAGCTATCACAACAAACACCATGCTACAGTACAGAAAACCAATTCACTGTATTGCATCTTCACACGCATCTGTGTGTTACACATGTCTGCTAGTTAACACAAGGTAACGCCCCTTTAAAAGGCAAGATATATTAATTCATGCATACATTGTTAATTTAGATGCATTCATTCTTCTCAGGTGGTGAGGAAGGAGGGGCTTAAAGTATCTGACAGTTGTTTGTCAAAACTCACATAAGATCATTTAATCTGAGACTGTAAGCAAAAACACAATGATACTCCATTCAGTTATTCTGCTATCTGCTCTAGCATGTAAGTACCATTACCCCATAATGTGAGTGAATTATGTATGAAGCATAGGTTTATTATTCAGGGACTCTTACTTTATAAAAGTGCAATAAAATTAAACTGCTTCCATTTTATCAGTATAGTCTCTTTTGAGATAAAACTAACATTTCACATTTCTCTGCAGGTGCTAGTAATGGAGATACTATTACACCAGACAAAACTGAGGAGTTTGCTGCTGAAGGTTCAAATGCTACATTATCCTGCAGTTATTCATCTGCTTGGTCTTTACTTTGGTACCGTCAGTATCCCGGATCGGCTCCTGAGTTCCTTGTGCTCATCTCAGACAGTGAGAAAAAAGATCAGAAGTCTAATATAGATCCCAGATTCACGGCCAAAGTCACTAAAGACAGTAAAGAAAAGCATGTGGATCTGATCATCTCCTCTTCTGCTGTATCAGACTCTGCTCTGTATTACTGTGCTCTGCAGCCCACAGTGACAGGAAACACAAGAACACTGTACAAAAACCTGACTATAAAAGAAAGCAACAGTCTTCTGAGAAGAAATGTGTTTTTTAAATCTTAAATAATATCGAGACCAGTTGAGAGATGAGTAGTAGGGATTACGCAGCTGTTCAAATATATATTAGGGCTAATACAATTTTTTTTTAATTGTTTATAAAGTAGCAATTTTAAGCAATTAAAAGCTTTGTCCACAAGGAGGCAGCCTTGCTCTCTTAATGTATGAGTATATCATGTGACATGATACAAGAAGAGCTCAGTGAGATGAACACAATTCATTAGAGCACAGTTACTACTAGATTAACTATGTGTAGATTGTCTTTAATTACTCTGTGTTTCATGGCACATTATCTTGGTAAGTACCATGTAAAGGTCTGCATTATAAGAATAACGGTTTACTTGCATTTAGGTTAATACATTTGTGAAGTATACTTTCATTTTAATTCATGTTAATTCATCTTTTCAGTGTCCTCAGCTCAGGACAGGGTTGAACAGTCTTCAGGAGAAATGACTGAAAATGAAGGAGCTCAAGTTATTTTAATGTGTAATTACACTGCTTCCACAACTCCGTACCTCTTCTGGTACAAACAGCTACCAAACAGATCTCCAACATTCATTCTGAGCCGATTCACTACTGATCCTTATTTTACAAAGAGATTTTCTGCAACATTGGACTCTGCATCAAGAACATTTGCTCTGACGATCCAGGATGTGTGTGTGTCTGACTCTGCTGTGTATTACTGTGCTCTGCAGCCCACAGTGACTCAAACACACTCAACACTCACACAAAAACCTTTCCTTAAATATGTGTTCACAAAACAAAAAAGCATATAACTACCAAGAATTGGAATGACCATTCACATTACATGTCAATGTTTTTCTTTTTTTCCAACAAATGTTTTCATTTCCTTGTTCCAGTCAACACAACTTTATATAAAGGGATATGCCATAAAATGCTATACATAATCTTCTGTGAACCTGCATATGATTTCACATATTTTTTAATATGTACTGTTTGGTTTGACATAAAATATGTGTAGATATGAGTTTGGTTTTTTTTGTTTGTTTGTTTGCATCAAACAGAAAGAGGAGGGATTTGGCACATAGATCTGAGATGATCTTGTCTCATTTTGTAGACTGTCACAAAGCTCATTCCTGCTGCTGTGACACACACATGTACAATGATACTTCATTCAGTCATTCTGCTCTCCACTTTGATAAGTAAGTGCATATGTGTACGTTTTGGATGCATTTGCATTTCTAATTTGATATTTTGTCAATTGATCTTCACATGCATAATTATTTTTTTTCACTGAAAATATAATATTACATCTTTAATTACTGCATTAAAATGCTACAATTTAAAATCTCATTAACCTGACAATGCAACATTATTTTTTTAGATAATAATTGCCATTTCTTTATGTATTGCACAATTTTAACACTGTAATAAATCAGTGTCATCACTATTTGATAATGTAATTTTTCTCTCTCTCTTTTCCAGGTGTGAGTTTTGGAGATGAAATCACAGCAGACAGCACTGAAGAAACTGCTGAAGTGGGTTCAACTCCTACTTTATCCTGCAGTTATTCATCTGCACGATCCCTTCAATGGTACCGTCAGTATCCCGGATCAGCTCCTCAGTTTCTTGTGCTAATAATGGAGAGTGTGAAAGAGAATAGGACATCTGATATAGACCCCAGATTCTCCACTAAGCTCAGAAAAGAAAAACAAGCTACAAAAGAAATCAAACGTGTGGATCTGATCATCTCCTCTGCTGCTGTATCTGACTCTGCTCTGTATTACTGTGCTCTGAGGCCCACAGTCACAGGAAACACATCAACACTGTACAAAAACCTGATCCTACAGGTGACAAAATTAGCTTTAGATGCATTTGCTTTTTCCCAGGTGGTGAGGAATATTGGTGAATTACTGAATTTGCTGAACCTGATAGAGACTAATTATTAAAATAATTTAAGATTAGACTGTAGTACATATATTCTAAAAATGACTGAAAAGCTTTATACCATACTGAGGTAAAACAAACCTATTTCAAAATTCATCCACAAGGAGTCAGCGTTGTTCTCTTCATGCATGAGTATATCATGTGACATGATACAAACATTTAAAAAAAGAGCTTTGTGACTTGTGTGTTATTTACACTTAGTTAACTAGTTAACTATGATTTATCTTTCTATTTTTCCAGGGTCTTTGGGACAGGACAGAGATCATGTTACTGTAAGGTGTAATTATTAAATAAAATAAACCTTTTCTGGTACAAACAGCTACCAAACAGATCACCAGCTTACGAACTAATTAATTAATTATAAAACAAATTACACAAACATTTTTTTATGTTGTAATATTTTTACCATAAGATGGCAATTGCACCACAGATTCAAGTTTCATTACAAGATCAATTGCTCCTCCTTTTTATTTAATAAATAACATGTCATTTACAGATCTGGTTCTCTACCTCTTTCAATCATTTACCAAAATGAGCATCATCTCAGCAGAGAGCAGGAAGTTCCAGATTGACTCTATGACTCAGTTCCTGCAGAAACTCAGAACATCACAATCCTCACAACCCAGAGAAGAGAAGATCATCAACAGAACTGATCTGACTTAGTAAACATGGACAGACACTTAGTACTTATACTAATCATGATTTCAGGTAAAATACCATTTGATGCCAAGGCCAAGGAAATTAGATAATTAAGCATAATGTGACTAAATTAAACTCTTTTTTAAAATGTAAGAAAATATTTATTTTCATGATTGCAGGTGCAATGGCTGCAGACCAGATTGGGCCAAATAAAGGTACAAATGTCATCAGTACAGAAGGAGAGTCTGTGACCCTCAGCTGCTCGTATGATACAAGCAGCAGATATGTTAGACTTTACTGGTACAGACAGTATCTTAATAAAGAACCTCAGTATTTAATGTGGAAAGAGGCTTGGTCATCTAGTAGTACTGGGACCCCCGCTGATCCTCGCTTTCAGTCGACTACATCAGAAACATCCACTGAACTCATTATTACTGGTGTAACTCTCTCAGATTCAGCTCTCTATTATTGTGCTCAAGTCAGCCCAGTGATACAAAGTCTATGTGAAGCCGTACAAAAACTCAAATTAATTTTCTCTTTGATCTCAAGCCACATCCAACCCACAATCTATAATTCAAACAATGTAATTTTCGAAGCACCTGTGTAAGAGAATATATACTGTAAAAACAAAAAAAGCGGTAGACATGATACATGGCACAAAAGAAGAATTAACTCAACTGATTTATCTGGCTTATAGCAGGAAGTGTTTCAGGACTATAAAGCAGGTAACCTCAGTGTGCTGGGAGTTGAGAAGCCTTCTGGAGAAAAGACATCTAGTCACTCCATTGTGCAATTATTTTACCACAACTACAAATAAAGATTGGTATCTCTTCTGGTATACAAATGACTACCAAACAGAGCACCACCTTTTATGCCTGATTTTAAGGAGAGATCTTTTAATTTCCAAATGAATAACTGAAAATCCAGAATGTTCATATATCAGACTTTGCTGTTTGCTATTGTCCTCTAAAACACTGAGAGCGTGAAACATGAAATAGATCATAACTGTTCCATTCTGCCCATTGATTAGCAACCATCCACTGCAGTCATAATCACAGAAAAATCATATTAAAAAAATCCTATCATTTTCACACTCAAATAATATGAACCTAAGCATCACAGCATTATTTATGTTTGTATATTTCTTCAAAATAATCAGAAAAATAAATAATTATCTCAGATCATTGAAGGGTTGGATCCAGACTGAAGCTTGTGTAAACTCATACCGCCTCATATTCATCATCATTACTGTCATTGTCACATTATTTCACATACTGCCTTTGCAGTTTTACATGCTTTATGTAAACTATGTTAATGTGGGTGAGGATTTCTATTGGAACATTGTTTTTAATTATTCCATACACCATAATATACTTCAAAATGTATTAATTTACATTTTTATATTTTCTGACAGAATGCAGTAATCAAGATTCAGTCAATCAGCCCACGAGAGTGAAAACAGCTTCTGAACATGAGATGGTTAAACTTCACTGCACTTACAGTACCAGTGATTCATACCCTTATCTTTACTGGTACCAACACAAACCCAATGGATTCCCAGTTTACATGCTCCGTAAACTCTCGACTGGATCAGGCAGCAGTGAAAAAGAATTTGAGGAAAGATTTCATGCAGATCTCAACTAATCCTCAAACTCAGTTTCTCTGACAATCAAGGATGTGCTTGTGACTGACTCTGCTGTTTATTACTGTGCTCTGCAGCCCACTGTGACTCAAACACATAAACATCCTGAGAACTAATGGAGGGGAGGGAGGGGCATAGAGTATATCTGATGGTAGTTTGTTGAACCTCGTAATTTAATCTGAGACGGAAAGCACAACACAATGATCCTCCATTCAGTTATTCTGCTCTCTGCTTTAGCATGTAAGTACAGAGTAAGGTGTGAAGCAGAATTTTACTATTTGTGTACTTACTATATATAAGTGCACTGAAAGTAAATAAACTATTTCAGTGTTTACATTTTCTCAAATGAAACTTAAAAGGACAACTAACATTTCAGATTTCCGTGCAGGTGCCAGTAATGGAGATACTATTACACCAGACAAAACTGAGGAGTTTGCTGCTGAAGGTTCAAATGTTACATTATCCTGCAGTTATTCATCTGCTTGGTCTTTGCTTTGGTACCGTCAGTATCCCGGATCGGCTCCTGAGTTCCTTGTGCTCATCTCAGATGGAACAAAAAAAGCTCAGACCTCTGGTGTAGATAAAAGATTCAGCACTAATTTCAGAAAAGAAAAACAGACCAATGTGGATCTGATCATCTCCTCTGCTGCTGTATCAGACTCTGCTCTGTATTACTGTGCTCTGGAGCCCACAGTGACAGGAAACACAAGAACATTGCACAAAAATTTGACTGTAAAAAATAAACAATGGTCTTCTAAAGACAAGGAGAAACGTGACCCTTAATTCTTGGGTTTATTAAGAGAGTGGAGTAGTGGGGATCACAAACTATGTTCAAAAGTACCTTCAAGCTAATACCATTTTGGAAAAAAATATTTCCAATTGTTTAGTCATTTGATACTCTCTCCAGCCTTGCTCTCTCCGTATGAGTGTCATGTGACAAACATGAAAAAAGAAGCACTATGAAATGTTCACTTAACATTTGGGAGCAGTTAGATGCTGAATGTTTGTTCATAGATCACCTATGTTTAGATGGGCTTTAATTTCTCTGTGTTTCACATCATATTATGATGGTAAGTACATCTGCATAAGCCTTCTTTAAGTAAAAAAGGCTGTACTTACATTTTGATACATTTGCAAATAATACATGGTAGTGATTTCCCCTTTTTCTAGATGTAGTTATGACTCTAATCCAAATAAATAAAACTATATGATGTTGTATGTATTTTGATGTCCATGTGTTAGTTGAACCACACAATACCTATAGCCCTTTGTAGTCCTATACAAAAAAACATGAAGTCTTAAACTAAGTGTAATAACTAACTTCTCTCTCAAAAGAACTGTATGGAAGAGGCGGGGTTTAAAGCACTGATGTCTGATGTGCTCTTCTTAAACTTCAAGGATCTTAGAGACAGGATAAGAAACACACACAATGATTCTCCATCCTGTCTTTGTGCTTTCTGCCCTTTCCTGTAAGTATTTAAATGTTTTATATTTGTACCCCAGTACAATGAGAAGCCAGAAAAAAAACTATTTCTGTCATGAAATATAAAGTGTTTTTATATTGTATAATGTAGTAAACAGGTTTTATTCTACTTCTCCAGATGCAGCGTATGGAAATGATATTAAACCAACCAAAACAGAAATATTTGCTGATGAGGGTTCAAGTGTTAAATTATCCTGCAGTTATTCATCTGCATATAATCTTCAGTGGTACCGTCAGTATCCAGGATCAGCTCCTCAGTTTATTGTTCTCATCTCAGATGGAATAAAACAAGACCAGGAGTCTAATGTAGATCCAAGATTCATGACCAAACTCACTGAAGTCAATAAAGAAAAGCATGTGGATCTGATCATCTCTTCTGCTGCAGTATCAGACTCTGCTCTGTATTACTGTGCTCTGCAGCCCACAGTGACAGGAAACACATCAACACTGTACAAAAACCATTGCATCTATGTCACACATATTCAACCCTCATATTATAACGTTGTCCACAAGGGGTCAGCAGTGCTATCTTTATTTATAGGTATATAACGTGACCTGGCCCAATCCTTTAAGGAATACCTCTGTAAGATTAGCATAGTTTGTGAGATCAGAGTTCTTTGACCTCTTGTAGCAATTATGTTTATTTTGACTTTAATCTATTCGTTTTTTTCATAACACAATATTTTGGTATGCACCTTATTTGTTTCTGTTTTTCTTACATTCAGGTTACTAAATGATTATTATTCATGTTAATAACTTTGTTCTGTCTATTTAACCAGTGTGCCGGGGACAAGACAAATTTGTCTTCGAGTGACATGCCTTCAAGTGAAGGAGCTCAAGTTATTTTTATTGTGTAATTATTCTTCTACAAATCCAGATCTGTTCTGGTACAAACAGCTGCCAAACAGATCACCAACATTCATTCTGAGTTGATACACCACTGAAACTGATTTAAAGAAGAGATTTTCTGCAGCACTGGACTCTGAGGATCAAGAATCTGTGAATCTCAACACCATTTTAAAAACAGAAGAAATATGGAAGCCTGTTTTTGCTACTGATAAATACAAAAGTTATTGCTTTAACTTAAATGTTTACACTGTGGGATTGTAAGCTATTTTTGTTCTAAGAATTGCAAGATAAAAATTACACATTTGATTTGTTTTCTCACAACTGCAAGTCTTCTTAGAAGGAAAAAAGTCATATGTTTTCAGAATTGTGAATTTATATCAAGTAATTCTGCCTTTTTCTCAGAATTGTGAGAAACTCGCAATTGGGAGTTCTAAAATCAGAATTGCACAATTCTGAGAGAAAAGACAGAATTGCGAGATTGAACCTTGCAGTTGAGAGATATATTTGTTGTAAAAGGATATGAATAGTAATCAAATGGCTTAGTGGTGTATGAAACTGATGGGAATTGATCTCTCTCTGTAAGGTCCCTTGAAGAGGTGGGGCTTAAAACACTGATATCTGATGTGATCTGACGTGAAAGTCTGTTAGAGAGAACAAAAGAAACACACACAATGATCCTCTATTCTGTCATTCTGCTTTCTGCCTTTGCATGTAAGTGTTTTGTCTTTTGCATCTTAATATTCTGAGGAGCCAGAATAGCAAATTTTCTTCATATAGTAGTATATCGCATTATACATTTAATATTTATTTAAACACCTGTTTTTTTTATCTATTTTTGCAGGCACAACATATGGAAATGAAATTAAACCAACCGAAACACAGGTGTTTGCCGATGAGAGTTCAAGAGTTAAATTATCCTGCAGTTATAAATCTGCATATAATCTTCACTGGTACCGTCAGTATCCAGGATCAGCTCCTCAGATCATTGTGCTTATTGCAGACAGTGCAAAACAAGCTCAGGAGTCTAATGTAGATCCAAGATTCTCTGCCAAAGTCACTAAAGACAGTAAAGAAAACCATGTGGATCTGATCATCTCCTCTGCTGCTGTATCAGATTCTGCTCTGTATTACTGTGCTCTGAGGCCCACAGTGACAGGAAACACAAGAACACTGTACCAAAACCTCATTAACAGCATTGCATCTACATCACACATATAGAACCCTCATATTTGCTGTAGTTAACAAGGTAATACCATTCTATTCAGGATAAAAGTATTATAGATCGTTATTCGCTACATAAACAGATATAACAATAAGGGTGACATAAAGATTCTCCAGGTATTCATTATAAAAAGCAACCACCATCAAAGAGATAATAAAATGTTATTTTACCCAGTTGCTGAGGTATATCTGAGGGAATACATTTATATATGAGGGAATTTCATAATTTAAACTCAGTGTAAGAACACATTGAATGATACTTTGTTCAGTTATTCAAAAAAAAAAAAAATAGTTTTATAACATTATGAAGTAAAACATAAGCACAGTGATGATTAAGTATTTGTTGGAAAATACTATTTATAACAATCATACATTTAGAAACGATTGTTCAAAGTTTAGCAATTTCAAACTTTGCACACAAGGGGTCAACATTGCCCTCTTCATGTGAGTGTATATCATGTGACATGATGCAGACATTTAAAGAGGAGTTGAAAGCAGAGTTAAGTGAATTCTCTGTTCTTTTTTCCTCTTATATTAGTTATGTTAAGATGGGCTTGGATTTCTCTGTGCTTCATAGCACATTATGCAGTTAAGTGCATTTTTTGTTTCTGCATAGATAACAAAAATAGGTTTACTTGAATACAGGTTACTAAATATTTACACATACTTTGATAATAATTCAAGTTAATTATTTACTTTTCCTGAATATTTTTACAGGGTCTTTGGGACAGGACAGCGTTGAATAGTCTTCAGAAGACATGAGCACGAGTGAAAGAGATCACAATATTGTAAGGTGTAATTATTTCACCAGTGATTTAAACATAAACCTTAACTGACAAACAAATCACCAACATTAATTCTTAGTCGATATACCACTGAGTCTGATTTTAGGAAGACATTTTCTGCAACATAGAACTCTACATAAAGAACATTTCCACTGATGATCAAAATGGCATCTTAACTAATCTATTAATTAAGATGGCAATATACACCACATATTCACATAAGCCTCATTAAAGGATCATTAGTTCCTCCTTTTTTTAAATGAATAAAACATTTACAGTTCTGCTTCTTATCCATTTACCAAAATTTGCATTAAGCAGGAAGTTCCAGATTGACTCTATGACTCAGTTCCTGCAGAAACTCAGAACATCACAATCATCACAACCCAGAGAAGAGAAGAGCATCAACAGAACTGATCTGACTTAGTAAACATGGACAGATACCTAGTACTGATTTTTATCATGATTTCAGGTAAAATACTATTTGATGCCAATGTTAAGAAAAACAGAGTTTAATATGACAGAATTTTAACCACATGATTTTTAAAATGTAAGCAAATATTTATTTTTGCAGGTGCAATGGCTGCAGACCAGATTGGGCCAAATAAGGATGTAAATGTCATCAGTACAGAAGGAGAGTCTGTGACCCTCAGCTGCTCGTATGATACAAGCAGCAGATTTGTTAGACTTTACTGGTACAGACAGTATCTTAATAAAGAACCTCAGTATTTAATGTGGAAAGATGCTCGGTCATGGAGTGGTACTGGGACCCCCGCTGATCCTCGCTTTCAGTCGACTACATCAGAAACCTCCACTGAACTCATTATTACTGGTGTAACTCTCTCAGATTCAGCTCTCTATTATTGTGCTCTAAGAGTGGGAGCCCAGTGATACAAAGTCTATGTGAAGCCGTACAAAAACTCAAATAAATTTTTCTCTTTGAACTGAACATCAAAACCACAATCTGATAAATTACGTGGAAACACCTGTAGCTGAGTGTGATATGATTTTATTTTCCAAATACTTCATGTAAAAAAAGAGATGTTTGTGTAAGCATTTTCACACTTACAGAATACATCATACTTTCATCACAAAAAAACATGATGAACATTCTGGGGCAAAAACATTCAGTATTCAGTATTAATTTCAGACACTGCACAAATCAATTAAACCAAAATTATTTTAAAGAATAAAAGTCAACACTCAAAAAACAAGACTCTTGTGCAAGACTATCTCTGTAGCCAGTTATATTACACCAATTTGTACACAGTGTACTTATAATGAACTTCTAAACTCGATTCACATGAACCTCAATCAAAGCATCAAAACAATCAAAAGCATTTGAGGATCAAATAAATTTAAATGCATACATGCTTTACAGGCATGGATTTGAGATTAACAAGCTGAATAAAAGCCCCCTGTAGCCAATCCATGCGTTTTTGTGGACAAATATCCACATTTCAGGCTTAATAATCACTTGTTACTCACTTCTGCTAACTGTGGAAACCGGAAACAGTCCGGACAGGGCTATCTTGAGCAAGGGCTATCTTTTTCCAGGCCGAGGGAAGAGTTACGTGCAGGTGCTGTTATGCCTTGAACTGTTTTTGCACTAATTATTTGTCCACAAGGTAACAATTCGCAAAAGAAAAGGATGAGAGACAACCTAAAAATGGCAGCACCGACAAGCGCTTGTGTGAAGGACTTCTGACGCAACTCTAATTTAAATGAGTATAAAAGCTGTGTTTTCGGTCGTGACTTCTTTTCAGAAATAGCGCGTCAGTAACCAACAAAAACACAATTATGTCAAAATGGTGGGTTTTGGCGAGTGACCTCGTAAACACGGCCTTAAAATGGTTATAAAGTCCTAAATGACTACAGAATTGGGGACAAAATTAGGATGTGTGTCTGGTCCGAGTCAAGGGCATCACATACTTTATAGTGCTTTTGAATTTTATCACAGATTCGCAGATATCGCTGATTAAGTTTTGTATCTTGAGTAAAGATTGAATATGCAATTTATAGTTGCTGTGAGGATTGAAGTTCACTTAATTTGAAAGTTAAAAATGATATTTTTCAGAACTGATACAAACTTCGTTTGTTTTCTAACATTGAATTGCTATAATTGATGGCCAAAATTAAGGAAAGTAATTTATTAATTCAAAGAATCAAATGTCATAAAGGAAGATGCAACTGTGCCCCTCAGCTGATCATATGAAAAGCAGTCGATATGTTGGACTTTATTGGTACAGACAGTATCTTAGTAGAATATTTCTTGAATTACAATATATCACCACTATTTTAAAAGATTTGATTAAACATCATCATTAACAATATCTTCTCTGCAAAACACTTGTATAATGTCTGCTTGAAAGACATTAAAGACTCAAACTCTTCATAGTGCAAACTAACATGTCCAATAAATGTTATTTTCCTTCTTATGATTAACTGATTCTGACATTAGTCGCACAGGTTGTGAATTATGTCAGAATGTGTCAAATTAACGCTTTAGCAAAATCTATTTACACTCCCCACAAGGAGGCATTATTCCATAAGGCTGAACCATTTGAAGAAATATCAGTGTAAAAAAAAAAAAAAAAAAATTATATATATATATATACTACTCATGCGTATATTTAGTGTATTTAGATAGTGTGGTATAGTCAGGCTCCTTCTCTTGGTGTCTGTAAATTTGTTCAGTGCAATTTTAGCAATGAGAGACTGAAGCACCAAGAAGGTTAAACTGCTGTTCTACTGTTCATTCATTGATGTAATTCAGAGCAGAACATTTGCAGTATTGTAATGGCACTCTGGCAAATTTATGTCATGTTTATTTCATATAACTTGGGTAAGTAGATTTTAAACATGTATCTTAAATTTTAATTTGAGAATGAGTAAAATAATAATAACTTTGTTACAGCTGATAAAACAAACATCAGATCATTGAAAAATTACTAAAATGCCCCAAATTCTTCAAGAGGAGGAGACAGTCACACTGTGTGTTAAGATGCTGTGCAGTCAGACTCCTCCTGCAGGGCTTCACATATGTGACATTGTTACGACAACTTTGTCAAAATGAGGCTAAAACAAAAGTCTACTTTAAATGTACATTTTTACATTACGATGGAAAACTGGCAAAGAATTGTAGTTTTCTTAACCATATACTATTTTTGGGGTAAGTCTAAAAAAATATATTACCTGTACTATCCTTCTAATATGAGTATGACGTTCTCTTCAGTGATGTTTTACACTACATTACAGGATGCGATTGTCGGAACAGTGTTGAACAAAAAACAACTGTTCAGACTGCTGATGAAGGAGCAGCTGTAACAATCAGCTGTCAATACGAAAGCGCTGATGTATCTCCAGTTTTAATGTGGTATCAACAAAAAGTAAATGGAGCTCCAGACTTCATGCTGAGCAAATTTGATTCAAGAATTCAGTTCAAGGAAAGATTTAACGGGGATCTCAACACAATTTCAAAATCATTTCCACTGACGATCCAGGATGTGTGTGTGTCTGACTCTGCTGTATACTTCTGTGCTCTGAAGCCCACAGTGACTGAAACACGCTCCACACTCACACAAAAACATGTCATTGTGGTCATTAAGAATTACTGCATATAGTGCTATAAAACATGACAAAACTAGACCAAGATATATATGCCAAAAGTCCTAAACACCCTATGAGATCGAGAATTCGTCAAGAGAACATTTTCTACGAGATGTTAATTTTTTAACAGTTATGTTCTGTCGTTTCCATTCCACGTTTCCTAGTTTCCTGATTGGTTGCTGCCTGCCTTGCGTAACACATTACATGCATCCATATGTGAAAAAAATCACTAATGTTGTTTGCTGTAACTGCTTTCTTGGTATCACTTTTTATGAAGCCTGCATTTATGATACATTATAAGGGTATACTGTAATGAATGCATAATTTAATGCATATCTTATATTTACATATTTGTGATTATAACTTTTAAGACTGGATTATTTAAAAACACACAATGAACACCATATTAAATCTATTTATCTATAATAGACTGCATCATATCTTGACATTGTTTCTTTAGGATCTGCACAGCTGCTTATAACATCTTGTTATTTGAGTGTTTCTTGTGCGCCTAATATTCAGGCTAATGCGAGCAGGCTGATACGTTCAACTGGAAAAAAATGTGATGATATAAGAGTATTAATAGACATAGGTAGGGTTTGTAGAATGTTCACATACTTGCCAAGTATCCTATACTTACTATGTCTCTTGAGGAAGCGTCAAAATAAAGTGTTAGCATATATTTAGCAAACACATTACTAATACTCTAATGAAGACTAGCTAACATGTATTTGCAGAGTTACTTATTAACAGCTGTCTAAAAGGTACCATCAAAATAATCAAACTTATGTAAAAGAGCAAATGTGTCATATTACAAATTCATTTGATATGATATCTTATGGCTGTTTAAAAAAATGCATTATTATTATTAACTAGTATTTGTCCACTTTAAAGTAAGAAGATGGCAAGATATGAGATTTATAATGCATTATAACTATAAGAAATATAATCCATTGTAACTTAAGTGTATAAATTGTTTTCATTGTGTGTTAGAAATGATTATACGCTTAAAAGTTAGAACCACAAGTAAATAAATACAATAACACTAAAACTGTTCTTATGAATATTCACGAGTTAATACAACATATTATAAAAGTTGTTTATAATGCATTATGCATTCATTATAATGCCTTAAAAATACCCTTATAATGTATTATACAGGTTTCATAGAAAGTGTTACAGGATCTTTTCATGTTCTCCAGGAGTGCAATGTAAGAGGAGGGTCTAGACAGATCTGACACTATTTAAACATTACAGACTGGAAAAGAAACAATTCTTGTAGTGAACACAGCGCACTGCACAATGGATATCTTAGTTTTTATCTTTTACATTTTGGCATGTACGTATATTTACATGTCTATTGTTGATGATTAGCTTAATTAAAAATGGATATCATGAAACTGTACCTCTTCTTTTTCAGCTTCTGTCTCTGGAAACCTTATCACACCAGACGAAAAAGAGCTTTTTGCCAAGGGAGGTTCAAACGTTACATTATCCTGTAGTTATTCTTCTGCAGATTATCTATACTGGTACCGTCAGTATCCCAGATCAGCTCCTGAATTTCTTGTGCTTATTTATGATGGTGCAACAAACACCAAAATGTCTGATTTAGATCCAAGACTCTCAGTTAAACTCACTAAACAGGATCTAAAACATGTGTATCTGGAGATCTCCTCTGCTGCTGTATCAGACTCTGCTCTCTACTACTGCGCTCTGAGGCCCACAGTCACAGGAAACACACTAGATCAATACAAAAACCCTTTACCCAGTGAGAAAGAGCAAGAACAGAGCTTATACAGTCTTAAAGTAACCTTATTTTATTTGTGCAACATACAGTACTGTCTTTCAGTTTACATTTACTCTGCTTTTTCTAAGTAATTTAATGCATTCTCTATAAAAAGAGTTTAATGGTAGTCTGCAGACACATTTCAACCACAGGGCTGCAGTGTTGTCAAATGTTCTTGATAAAAGACACACATGCATCTATTTTTCCATGCATGAGGAGAAAGGCTGCAGCTACAAGGTAGATGTAGTAATACTAATAATAATTAATTTAAGAAGTTTGTATTCAAAGCAAACAGCATCATGTGACAGCAATCAGGAAGTTCCTAGGTGTCCTTCGGTTTTTTTATACACAGTGCAGAACATTGAAAGACAGATCTGATTCAACAGGGACAGATGCTTTCTAATCATTACTATTATGGGAACAGGTACATATAGATAGATAGATAGATAGATAGATAGATAGATAGATAGATAGATAGATAGATAGATAGATAGATAGATAGAAGATTGTTCTTTTAATTAAAGATGATAGTTTTGACCTTCAGAATCAAACTTTTGAGTATATACAATAAATGATGAAAACTGTGTGTGCACAGAAAGAAGAGCAACCAGTTCAAATAATTTATTTTTTAATGGAAGTTATGTAATTGCACAATCTGGCCACATTGTGGCAGAATTGTTTCCTATTACACATGCAACTATTACACCTATATGTGTTCCAACCTGTGCTAACAAAGTCACACACAGAGAAATCTAAACTCCTACTGCCTCCTATTCATCATCATCATATTTCACTAGTAGTGCCTTTGCAGTTTTTATACGCTTTTTGTAAACTATGTTAATCTGGCTGAGGAATTTCCTTCTGTTGGCTGCTGTTCTAGGTAAAGCAACTTTGCTTTTAAACTGAATTATTCCATACATCATAATATACTTGAAAACTGATTCATTTACATTTTAATTTTTCCTGACAGAATGCAGTAAACAAGATTCAGTCAATCAGCCCACGAGAGCTGAAACAGCTTCTGAACATGAGATGGTTAAACTTCACTGCACTTACAGTACCAGTGATTCATACCCTTATCTTTACTGGTACCAACATAAACCCAATGGATTCCCAGTTTACATGCTCCATAAACTCTCGACTGGATCAGGCAGCAGTGAAAAAGAATTTGAGGAAAGATTTCATGCAGATCTCAACAAATCCTCAAACTCAGTTTCTCTGGCAATCAGGGATGTGCCTGTGACTGACTCTGCTGTTTATTACTGTGCTCTGCAGCCCACTGTGACTCAAACACATAAACATCCTGACAAGAACTAACAGACTAACTGACAGTTATGGATAGCTTATTCAGATGCATTAGAAGGAGGGGCTTTAAATATCTAGTTTGAACCTGACAAGATCATTTAATTTGAGACGGAAAGCATAACACAATGATACTCCATTCAGTTATTCTGCTCTCCGCTTTAGCATGTAAATAAATTTTTATGCATTAGCTTGCATTAGCTTTATAATCACAGTTATGTATGAAGTGTAGTTGTATTATTTAAGATTTTATTAGTGTAGTCCACTTTGACACTGAAAGGTCAAAACTAACATTTTACATTTCTCTGCAGGTACCAGTAATGGAGATACTATTACACCAGACAAAACTGAGGAGTTTGCTGCTGAAGGTTCAAATGTTACATTATCCTGCAGTTATTCATCTGCTTGGTCTTTACTTTGGTACCGTCAGTATCCCGGATCGGCTCCTGAGTTCCTTGTGCTCATCTCAGATGGAACAAAAAAAGCTCAGATATCTGATGTGGATCAAAGATTCAGTACTAATATCAGAAAAGAAAAACAGACCAATGTGGATCTGATCATCTCCTCTGCTGCTGTATCAGACTCTGCTCTTTACTACTGTGCTCTGAGGCCCACAGTGACTCAAACACACTCAGCATTCACACAAAAACCTTTAAAGCCCACTTAAAACCTGTGTGCACAGAACTCTGCACAAAGCTCTACAGAATTGGAATTGTACCAGTGTCAAGTACCAGTAGCAGCACTCCTAGTTGCATTTAACACATTTTAACCAAGTTTAAACCCATTTCACAATTCCACTAATTAGGACTGTAGTGCTGTAAACTACTTGTGTATTACTTTCAGAGTCAATCACTTATTCACTGCAGTTACACTGAAAAAGAGCAAATGCCAGAAAAATGCATTTCATAATCTTAAACTGTGAACCTGGATGAGCAGATCTCACCTGTATGTAGTCTAAAAAATTAATGTGATTTTAAAATATGATACGAGTGGGATTTTGTTAGCATCAGAAAGAGGAGGAGTTTAGAGCATAGATCTGAGATGATCTTTGTTTCATTTTGTAGACTGTCACAAAGCTCATTCCTGCTGCTGTGACACACACATGTACAATGATACTTCATTCAGTCATTCTGCTTTCTACCTTGGCAGGTAAGTGCATTCGTGTATGTTTTGCATGCATTTGCATTAATAATTTGAAAATATACACATATCTTTTTTTTTCTCCACTGATTTCCATGTTGCATGCATAATGAACTTTTATCTTAAAATATAAACTTACTGCATGCATTTTTCATTTTTTCTACTACTACAACCTCATTACAATGACAATGCAACATTATTATGTACCATAATTATCCAGTATTGCTTACTGTATGTATTGTACAAATTCAAATAAATCAATTTCACCATTATTTGAAGACTAAAAGTCTCATTCTTTTCCAGGTGTGAGTTTTGGAGATGAAATCACAGCAGACAGCACTGAAGAAACTGCTGAAGTGGGTTCAACTCTTACTTTATCCTGCAGTTATTCTTCTGCACAATCCCTTCAATGGTACCGTCAGTATCCCGGATCAGCTCCTCAGTTTCTTGTGCTAATAATGGAGAGTGTGAAAGAGAATAGGACATCTGATATAGACCCCAGATTCTCCACTAAGCTCAGAAAAGAAAAACAAGCTACAAAAGAAATCAAACATGTGGATCTGATCATCTCCTCTCCTGCTGTATCTGACTCTGCTCTGTATTACTGTGCTCTGAGGCCCACAGTGACAGGAAACACTACAACACTGTACAAAAACCTGACATATGAAAATGTACAACCATTTTTTCTATAAATATATGTAGATTCTAAATTTACACTGTATTAATATCAGATAGGATAAACCATATAGTTGCAGGAATGCTATTTGTTAACACTGTACTACTACTAATGTGAGATCAGATTTAAATACAGTTCTAATTGTTTTTGTTTGTTTTTGTACAGGCATATCAATTGAATAACTTTTTTAACAAGCAAAAAATCTGAGTGGGTGTGCACATTTAAAAAGTCACTCACTGAAAATCTGATAAATGTGTTTAATTAAACATGATAATCACACTGTATCTCATGTGACATATTTAGTAAGTAACCACAAGAGGGAGCTATGAAGTAATCGAATGATATGGTGGTGTAGAAAGCAGAGCTGATTTGCTCTTTTACAGAGCTCTCAGGAAGAGGTGGGGTTCAAAGCAGAAATATCTGATGTCTCTTAGAGAGAGAATAAGAAACACACACAATGATGCTCCATTCTGTCATTCTGCTTTCTGCCTTTGCCT